>NC_092872.1:620031996-620081996 GCF_028372415.1 Notamacropus eugenii
CACTATACTGTTAAATAGATGTTCGAAAAAAGATCCTATCATTTGTCCTTCTATCAGCAACATGGAGCATTTTTTGAAATTGTCACATCTAGTGCCAGAGTATACCTCAATAAAATGGAATCTGATAGAAATAAATGTAAATTCTGCCCATGATTCTATTAAATAAATATCTATTAGGACTTTTCCCTCCAAATTTAATAATTCATCTGTTTTCAGTCTTCAACCTTCACTTCCATAAGTTTTAAATTTTCTCCCCCTCCCTCCCTAAGATGGCATGCAATGTTATATGGGCTCTATACATACATTCCTATTAAATATATTTTCATATTAGTCATGTTGCATAGAAGAATTGTAGCAAATGGGAGAAACTGTGAGAAAAACAAAACATAACAAAGGAGAAAATAGTCTGCTTCATTCTGTGTTCTGACTTCATAGTTCTTTCTCTGGAAGTGGATGGCTTCATGAGTCCTCTGGAAATGTTTTAGATCCTTGCATTGCTGAGAAGGGCTAAGACTATCAAAATCACTCCTCACACACTGTGGCTGTTACTATGTATGATGGTCTCCTGGTTTTGCTTGTTTCACTCAGCATCAGTTTCCAGGTTTTTTTAAAGTCACCTGTTTGTCATTTCTTGTAGCACAATAGCATCCCATTTCTTTTACATACCATAGCTTGTTCAGCCATCCCTCAATTGATGGGCATCCCCTTGATTTCCAGTTCTTGGCCACCGCAAAAAGAGCTGCTACAAATACAAATAGGTCCTTTCCCCCTTTTTGGATGTTTGTAGGATATAAAACTAGCAGGAGTATTGCTGGGTCAAAGGGTATGTAAATCTTTATAGCCCTTTGGGCATAGTTCCAAGCAGCTCTCCAGAAGGGTTGTATCAGCTCACAGCTCCACCAGCAATGAATTAGTGTTTCAGCTCTTCTACATTAAGACTTTTAGAGGATTGTCATTTTGTCACATTCAGTGTTGCTGTCTTTCACAGCTTTATGTCACTTCCTTTTTTAAAGTGTTATTTATTTATTTTTAGGTTACAACAGTCAGTTTCACAAATTTTCTCCTCTTCCCCCTCTCTAAGATGGCTTGCAATCTGATATAGACTCTACATATAAATTCATATTAGACGTATTATCATGTTAGTCATATTGTAAAGAAGAATTTTAACCAATGGAATGAACCAGGAAAAAGTCAAAACAAAATGAAAAGAGAGAGAGCAAATAATATTCTTCAATCTTCATTCAGATTTGGTAATTCTTTCTCTGAATGTGAATAGCATTTTTCATCATAAGCCTTTTGGAGTTGTCTTAGAGCTTTGTATTGTAGTACAAAGTTATTGTAACTGTGTACAATATTCTCCTGGTTCTGCTCCCCTCACTTAATATCAATTCATATATGTCTTTCCAGATTTTTCTGGAGTCTTCCTGCTTATCTTTTCTTATAGCACAGTAGTATTCCATTACATTCATATACCACAGCTTGTTCAGCCATTTACCAATGGATAGGCATCCCCTCAATTTCCAATTCTTGGCCACCAAAAAAAGAGCTGCTATAAATATTTTTGTACATGTGTATCCTTTTCTTATTTGTATGATCTCTTTGGGATACAACTCTAGAACTGGTATTGCTGGGTCAAAGGGCATGAATATTTTTATAGCCTTTTGGGCATAGTTCCAAATTGCTCTCCAAAATGGTTGAATCCATCCACAACTCCACCAACAATGCATTAATGTTTCAATTTTCCCATATCTTCTCCAGCATTTATAATTTTTTCTGTTATGTCATCTTAGCCAATCTGTCACATGTAATGTGGTACCTCAGAGTTGTTTTGATTTGCATTTCTCTAATCAATAGCGATTTAGAGCATTGTTTAAAATGACTATATATATCTTTCATGTTTTCCTCTGAAAACTTCATGTTCATACCCTTTGGCCATTTATTAATCAGGGAATGACTTGTATTCTCATAAATTTGACTCAATTCCCTATATATTTTAGAAATGAGGCCTTTATCAGAGACACTGGTTATAAAAATTCTTTCCTAGTTTTCTGCTTTCCTCCTAAAATTGATTGTATTGGCTTTACTGTATTTCAACTTTGATCAACATACCATCTATCTTCACCTACATCACATGAGACATGCCTACCCAGAGCCCTGTGGTCCTCCCACAGTTGTCCAGGTTATCATTGATCCTGGTGCTTTGGATCCTACTGTTCATCCAGTTCTAGGATCCACCTTATTATCTTCAAATCGAAAATCTTTATCTTTTCTATCATGATGTTACTAATGACTTTGTCAAAATCTTTGGTGAAATTCAGACTTTGTGCCTGCATTTTCATATCAAAAGAGGAAGTGGGAAAAGCCTAGCACGGACTTATTCTTGAGATGAATTTGAGCCAAATATTTTTAGAGGTCACTGTTTACTCTTATAAATACTCTCAAATAATTTCTTTTTGGAAAATCAGGGTGCAACTCCTCAACCTCTAGTTCAACAATTCTGATAGCTAGGTGGCACGGTGGCTAGAGTGCTTCCTGGAATCAGGAAGACTTGACTTCAATTCTGGCCTCAGACACTGGGCAAAACATTTAACCTCTGTTTTCCCAATGTAAAATGAGGATAATAACAACTTACTTCTCAGAGTTGTGAGATGACATCTCTAAAGTGGTTATCACAGTGTCTGACACATAATAGATTTTACATAAATGCTTATTCCCTGTCCTTTTCCTTCTTCGTTCCCTATTTTTAAAATCGGGAAAGCATTTATGGATCTCCGGTCTGTGTTGCTACTTGATCTTGCTCTATGCTTGAAAAGTCATTGAAGCTAGTGTGCAGTAGTCATGAAATCATAGGTGGGTCTGTGTTCTTAGAAATCAAGTAGTTTTACATTTAAAAATTCCAGCTTCAATAGGTGTCATGAGGTAACAGAAACATTTCAGTGGGAAGGAGGTGATCAACAGTGTCCCATGCAGCAAAGACAGAGAGAAGGATGAGGCTGGAGAAAAAAAATAACAAAACATTAGATTTATCAATTAAGAGATGTTTGGCATCTTTAGAAAGATCAATTTCAGTTGAATGATACACATAGAAAGCAGATTATAGAGTGTTTAGGAGAGAGTGAGGGGAAACACAGAATAGCGATGACTTTTTCAAAGTTAAACATAAAAGGGAATAAATGACATGAGATGATAGCTAGTGGGAATGGTAGGTACAAATGAGGAAGTTTTTTTTTTTTTTAAGTCTGGAAGAAGAATGAATTTGTTCATAGGCAGTAGCAAGTCAATATATAGGCAGAGAATGAAGATGAGAATGGAGATGATTGTGGGAAGAATCTGTTCCAAAATTTTGGAGGGGATGTGATCAAGGTTACATGTGGAGGAATTAGCCTTGGGAATAAGGGCCATCTTTTCCTCTAAGGCCAGAGTGAAGAATGGGATAGTAGAGGAAGATTTCTGAGTGATAACAGAGGAAGAGAAGGGGAGAAGAAAAAACTCCCACTGAACAGCATCACATTTTCAGTAAATTATGAGATAAAGTCCTCAGCTGAGACATTGTGGGCAAAGAAAGCTTGAGGGTAGGATAAGAGGCTTGGCAAAGTTGATGTGGAGAGTGGGATAATGAAACAATTAGAGAGTGAAATAGTTTCTTTGCCATAGAGAGGGCCTAGTTGAGATTATGTAACATAAGTCTGTAGCAGACCCAATCAGGAAGTTTTCAAGATTTCTTTCATCTCTATTAAATAATAGGAATGCAGGAGATAGACTGTGATAGTGATCTTAGATTATGGTTTGGAAAATTGTGATTGGTTATATGAAAAGCAGCAAGAAACTTGGGAAGAGAAGTATAGAATTGAGATTATTATCACTTCCTTAAGAACATGGGCTATCTTTTGTCTCTTATGTAGCCACAGAATTTAGCAAAGTGCCTAGCACATAGCAGCTGTTTAAATAAGTGCTTATTGACTCACTAGTTCATCAAGGGGTCAAGACAAGTATAACCAGTGCAGGGGTGATGGCCTGAGAAAGAAAGGGGGTATATATGTGAAAGGGATAGAGAACACAGTGAGGATGAAGAACAGGATTAGGGGTTGTCTGGCATATGGAAAGGTGGTCTGATAAAAGGTTATGATCAGATAAAGGAATTTGAGAGTTCATGGAGACAGAAGTGGAATCCTTATATGTGATGACAAGATCAAGTTTATACCTATCTCTGGGTATGGCTGAATTTGAATGAAAAAAATTTATCACATGAACTCAGAAGACTGAGGAATTGGGAAGTGATTTGAAGAAACATTAATATCTATATTGAATTCCCATATTACAATAACAGGAGTTGAGATGGAGAGATAAATGTGACAAAATACTCAATTCATAGAGGAAAGAAGAATATCCCGGGATCATTAGATAATAGTCACCAGAATTTGCATTGGGTAAGAAATATAGAGTGTGAAGCTATTGAGTGATGTCAGTTGAGGAAGAGTCTAAAAGTTTCCATGAGGCATAAAGAATATTTGAATAACAGATGTTCCATTTTCCCGTTTTGTGTTACACTACCTTCCTCATATATCCTGAAGTGTCAGTCAAAAAACAAAAACAGTGTCAATAAAAAAATTCAGGGATTGGGAGGGGGAGAAATCTGGTTAGACAAGCTTTGATTCAAAAATGACCTCACCAATATTAAGTACACTGCAAGTTCAGTATGAGTTAGGGGTGCAATGATGCAATTTAAAAAAAATGAATACTAATTTTTTCTGTAATTGTGGTTTCATCCATGTTTGGGAAATCCAAGTGTATCAACAACTCTGTAACTCAGTTTTAGAGAGATCCTTGGGATACCGAGATGTGGAATGATTTGTCCATAGTCATGCATCCAGTATATATATATGGGAGGACTTGAACCCAGATTTTCCGGACTCCAGCATTTTATCCACTTCACTATGCTGAATCACCTATATGATCCAAGTTATATTTAAAAATTAGTGTCTGAAGTAAGGAGGTGATCTTTTTTGTATTGTGCTGTTACAAGACTTCTCCTGGAACATTACGTGGCATTGTGGGTGCCCCATGTGTAAGGGCAAGCAAAAGTAGGATCTTTTGCTCTTTTTGTTTTACCCAAAGTGCCTCTGAATAATGTGATTAAGGAAGATCTTTCCCCACCCTTTGTTGGGCCTGGGAAGATTGTAGGAAAGTTCCCACCTTTTGTTAATGACACACTGGTTCTCAAGGCATGTGATGCCCTCTGGCTCTAAAAAGTGTATAAAGATTTTGAGGTGCTGTTTTATTTTGGGGGCTTACTGACAGGAAGGGTTTGTTCGGTCTGGAAGCTGCTAAGGAGTCTCTGGGTTTTAAAACCCAGATGTCAGTGCTTCCTTTTCTGGTAACTATGGTTAGATAGTTGGTGTTGAATTGTGATGTATGATGTATGTATTGACAGAGGAAGCCATGTCTGTTGATCTTTGATTTCTCTGTATTTTCTCTAAAGTTCAAGATGCTGACATTTTCCCCTGAACTAACTGAATGGTAAATGTGTGATTAAAATAATTGTTAACCCCTCAAAAGTTGCCTTTCCTTTTATGGAAGCAGATCAAAGAGCCTGTGATACTCATCCTGTATATGTTGGGTTGCTTACTGTTATGCCATAGAATCATCAGATCATAGATATAGAATTGGGCTCTCAGAAATCATCTAATCCTCTTACCCTTACTTTACAAATGAAAGCTGAGGTCCAGATAGGGGAGGTGATTTAACCAAAGTCACACAGGTAGTAAGTGGTGGAGCTGAGATCTGAAATCAAGCACCCTGTCTCTACATCCTGTATTCTTTCCAGAGTATGTTCTCACTATCATTTAGAAAAGACATTGACAAACTAGAATGTACCCAAAGGAAGGAGGGTGAGACAATCAAAACCATTGCATAGAAAAAATCAGTATAAGTAATTTGGATGCGTATCCTGTCAAAGAAAGGACTTAGAGGGGACATAATTATTATTTCTAAGTATATTGAAGGGCTGTCATACAAAAAGGGTTAATTTGTTTTGTCCTAGAAAATATAACTAATAACAGAAGGTGAAAATTGTGAAGAGGCGGATTCTGGCTAGATAGAAGCACACATTGCCTATCAACTAGACCTATCCTGTGTTGGAATGGGTAGCCTTGAGAGGCTGGGAGTTCACTGTTCCTGAAGGTCTTCAAGAATATGATGAATGACCACTTGTCAGGGATCACAGAATCACAGATTTAGAGATGAGTTAGACTTTAGAGGTCATTTTTCAGAGGAGGAAACTGAGCCCCAGATTGATTAAGGGACTTGCCCAAGGTCACACAGGTAATAAATGGGAGAGTTAGGATTTAAACTCAGTACCTCTGACTCTAAATACAATTCCTTTGCCAATGTACCAAGCTGTCTCTCTAGGATTTTGTAGAGAGGACTCTAAGGTAGATTTAGTTTGTACTAGATTATATCTGAGGTCAGGGGAGCTAGGTGGCACAGTGGGTAGAGTGCTGGAGCCTGGATGAATCTTTCTGATTCATCTTTTGCTCTCTCTCATTTTTGAAACAACTTTGTAGCCAAATGTGATGACACACACCTGTCATTACTGCTCCAAGGGAAGCTGAGGCAGGTGGATTGCTTGAGCTGAGGAGTTCTGAGCTGCAGTAGTACTAAAACTGATCAGCTATCTATAGAAAGTCTGCTGCCAATATAGTGAGTCCCTGCGAGATAGGTGGCAACCAGGCTACCTACTGAAGGGGAAAAGGAGTAGGTCAAAGCTTCCAGGACAGTCATCAATGGAATCAAGCCTGAAAGTAGCCATTTCCACTGTGCTTCCAGTCAAGGTGAAATGGGGAGTTCCACTCTCCAAAAATAAAAGCAAAACTACTTTGTGTTTACTTAATACCAATGTTGTTCCACACTCTCTGCTGCCCCTTCCCCACCTTTAAAATGCTGTAAGCTTCTTGAGAACAGGGCTCTTTGATTTTCATCATTATTTTCCCAGAACCTCTCTCAGTGCCTTGCACATAGTAGGTACTTAATAATTTCTTAATCATTTGAATAAATCTTTGCCATGTGTGATGGGTTTTATCCATGAAAGTGACACTGACAAGTTTTCTTTTAAAGTACTGAGAGAAGTTTTACAGTTATAGATTTTCTTGGAAGAACCCAGAGGCTTCTAGGAAATTATAGCCAGGGATTAGCTCCTGTAGCCTGGGTTGTCATATTTCAGAGGGATTTGACTGTACTGTCATTTTAAAATCACCTCATCATCTCCCTGTGCTCTAATCATCAATGACACTGGCTTTAGGCGGTGGGGGTTGGCTGCCTCTGACTTGATCTTCTTTACACATACTGATCTGAAGAGTCTCCTAGGAGATAGTACATTTTCTCCAAGCAATACAAAAGACTAGCTTGGAATGAGTGACATTATTCATCATCCTGAATGCCTTGGTTTCCTCATGTGACCCTTCTCCGAGGCATAGACTCAAGAAAGCATGTTTAGTTCCCTGTGCATGCCACAATCAAGAATGGGACATCATGCTTTGGTGGCATTAATGCAATGGGAGAAAACTTCAAGGTTTGTATTTGAAAGGAGAACTGAATTGCAGAGTTTTTAATGTAGGTAGTTAGAAATGTAAGTTTGCTACAGATAGGTTGGCAGCAATGAGTATTTTGCTCCCTTGTGAGATGGAAGGTTATGTATGTTTCCTTTTTATTTTATTTTTAACTTATGAAATAAAACAAGCATTTCCATAACATAATACAATGAAAAAGAAGACTTCACATGAAACTACAACTTGCTATTCATTTCAATTATGCAATAAAATTATCATGCCCATTTCTTTTCTTTTTTCCTCCCTCCTCCCAGCTCTAGAGATGGCTACCATTGGAAATTATTCTATACAAACTTCCATTTATCAGTTCTTTTTCTGGATTCAGATAGCATCTGTCTTCATATGTCCTTTATAATTAATTTGGCTATTTATAGTAGTCAATAGATTAATTATGCACAGTCATTCTTAAAACAATATTGCTCTTACTTTATACAATGTTCTCTTGGTTCTGCTCATTTTGCTTTTTCATTATTTCATGCAAGTCTTTCCATGTTTTTTTTTTCTAAAATCACTGAGCTCATCATTTATCATAGCACGGTAGTATTCCATCATCATCATATACTACAACTTGTTCAGCCATTCCCCAATTGATGGACATCCCTGCAATTTCATTTCTTTGCCACCACAAAGAGAGCCGCAGCAAACATTTTGGAATAGGTTCTCTTCCTTTCCTACTAAGCATCCTCAGAAATAGACCAAGAAGTGGGCAGTTTAATAACTCTTTGGGCATAATTCCAGATTGGTCTCCAAAATGATTGAATAGGTTCACAATTTCAACAACAATGAATTAGTGTCCCATTTTTTCCACATCTGTAGCATTTGTTACTTTCCCCTTCCATATTTGGAGCCAATCTTGTTGGTATAAAATGATATCTTAAGGTTGTTTTAATTTACATTTTTCTAATCAATAATGATTTAGAGCATTTTTATATGACTACAAATTGTTTTGATTTCTTCATTGTGAAACTATCTGTTCATATTTTTTGACATTTTATCAGTTGGGGAATGACTAATATATATTCTTTTAGATTTTATAAAGCTCTTTATACATCTGAGATATCAGATGTTCATCTGAGAAACTGTCTATAAAATCCTTCCCTGCCCCAGTTTTCTGTTTTCGTTATGATCTTGGCTAGATATTTTTTATTTGTATAAAAACTTTAGTAAAAATTATCTATTTTGTAACCAACATTATATAACCTCTCTCTATCTCCTATTCATTCATAAATCATTCTCCTATCCACAAGTCTGATAAGTAATATATTCTATATTCTAATTTTCTTGTAAAATCTCTCTTTAGATCTAGGTTATATATCCATTTTGACCTTATGCTGGTAAATGGTGCAAGGAGTTGGTCTACCTTGTTTCTGCCATACTGCTTTCCAGTTTTCCCACCATTTTTTTTTGCCAGACATTAAATTTTTATCCCAAAGTCTTAAACCTTTACATTTGTCAAACATAAGGTTATTATTATGTTTATTTTCTCCTGGAAATTGCATATCTACTCTATTCCATTGATCTACCTATTTATTAGCCCGTACCAGATAATTGATAATTACCGCCTTATAGTTTAAGATCTGGTACTGCTAAATCTCCTTTATTTTTTGTCATCTTTTCCTTTGGTATTCTTGAAGTTTTGTTTTCCAAACAAATTTTGTTACTTTTTTTCTAATTCAGTAAAAAAAATTTTTTGTAATTTAATTGGGATAGCATTGAATAAATAAATTAGTTTGGGTTAAATTGGCATTTTCATGATATTGGCTCTGCCTACCCATGAATAATTAATATTTCTCTAATTATGTAAATCTGATTTTATTTGTATAAAATATATTTTATAATTTTGCTTATATAGTTACTAGGTTTGTTTTGGCAGGTGCACTTCCAGGTATTTTATACTGTCTAGAGTTATTTTATTTTATCTTATTTTTGTGTTGCACTTAGGGTTAAGTGATTTGTCCAAGGTCAAATAGCTAGTTAGTTATTTTTAATGGGATATTTTTACTATCTATTCTTATGGGGTTTTGCTTGTGACACACAGGAATGCTGATTGATTTATGAGGATTGACTTTATATCCTCCTACTTTGATAAAAATATTAATTATTGTAACTTTTCAGTTGAATCTTTAGGAGTTTTCAAGTGTATCATCCTATCATCTGCAAAAGAGATAGTTTTGTTCCTTTTGCTCCTTATTTTCATTTCTTCAATTTCTTTTTATCCTCTTATTGTTATTGCTAGATTTTCCAATAAAATATTGAATCATAATTGCTGACAGTGGGTATCCTTGTTTCATACCTGACTTTACTGGAAAGGCTTCTAATTTATCCCCATTACAAGTAATGCTTGCTGATGGTTTTAAATAAAAGCTTTTTATCAATTTAAGGACAAATCCATTTGTACTAATACTTTCAGGTTCTTTTTTAAAATAAAAATAAGTGTTGAACTTTATAAAACATTTCTGCATCTATTGATATAATCATATGATTTTTAAACTTTTATTATTGATGTAATTGATTATGTTAATAGTTTTCCTTACATTAAACCATCCCTACATGGCTGGTATAAAAAAACTTGATCATAATGTATAATTTTTGTGATATATTGTTGTTTTAGCTAGTGTTTTACTTAGGATTTTTGTTTACTTATTATTCCAAATAGTATATTTAATTTTGGAGTTCATTGGTCTTTAAATGTTTGATAGACTATGTTTCCTTTATTAGGGCAGCTAAGTGGTACAGTGGATAGAGTGTTGGGCCTGAAATTAGGAAGACCGAAGTTCAAATCTGGCTTCAGATACTTCCTAACTGTGATCCTAGGCAGACCATTTAACCTCTGTGTGCCTTAGTTTTCCCATCTGTAAAATGGTAATAATAATAGCACCTAACTCTCAGGATTATTGTGAAGATCAAATGAGATAAAATGTGTACTCCTCCCATTTGCCCTCCCTTCTATTATCCTACCACCACCTGCTTCTCTCCCCCACCCCACTTTCCTGTAGTGTAAGATAGGTTTTCATACCAAATTGAGTGTGCTTGTTATTCCTTCCTCAAGCCAAATCCTATGAGAGTAAGGTTCACTCTTTCCCTCTCACCTCCCCCCTCTTCCCCTTCATTGAAAAAGCTTTTTCTGGCCTTTTATGTAAGAGATAATTTACACCATCCTGTATTTTCTTTTCTCCTCCCAATATATTCTTCTCTCACCCCTTAATTTTATTTTTTTTTAGATATCATGCATTCATATTCAACTCACCCTGTGCCCTCTTTCTATATGGATATAATCCCTCTAACTACCCGAATACTGAGAAAAGCCTCAAGAGTTACAAATATGATCTTTCCATGTAGGAATGTAAACAGTTCAACTTTAGTAATCCCTTTATGATTTATCTTTCCTGTTTACCTTTTTCATGCTTCTCTTGATTCTTGTGTTTGAAAGTCATATTTTCTATTCAGCTCTAGTCTTTCCATCAAGAATGCTTGAAAGTCCTCTATTTCATCAAATGACCATGTTTTCCTCTGAAGTATTATACTCAGTTTTGTTGAGTAGGCAATTCTTGGTTTTAATCCTACCTCCTTTGACCTCTGGAATATCGTATTCCAAGCCCTCTGATCACTTAATGTAGAAGCTCCTAGATCTTGTGTTATCCTGATTATATTTCCACAACACTAGAATTTTTTCTTTCTGGCTGCTAGCAATATTTTCTCTTTGACCTGAAGCTCTGGAATTTGGCTACAATATTCCTAGAAATTTTCCTTTTGGGATCTTTTTCAGGAGGTGATTGTCAATCCTTTCTATTTTTATTTTGCCCTCTGGTTCTAGAATATCAGACTAGTTTTCTTTGATAATTTCTTGAAAGATGATGTCTATTCTCTTTTTTCTTTTTGATCATGGCTTTCAGGTAGTCCAATAATTTTTAAATTGTCTCTCCTGGATCTATTTTCCAATGAGGTATTTCACATTGCTTGCTTTTTTAAAAATTCTTTTCATTTTGTTTTATAATTTCTTGACTTTTCATAAAGTCACGAGCTTCCATCTGCTCCATTATAATCTTTAAGGAATTATTTTCTTCAGCAAGCTTGTGGACCTACTTTTCCATCTGGCCAATTCTCCTTTTGAAGGCATTCTCCTCATTGGCTTTTTGGATTTTTTTTTGCCATTTGCATTAGTCTATTTTTAAGATGTTATTTTCCTCAGCATTTTTGGGTCCCCTTTGTAAGTAGTTGACTCATTTTTCATGATTTTCTTCCATTACTCTAATTTCTTTTCCCAATTTTTGCTCTACTTTTTGTACTTGATTTTCAACATCCTTTTGAGCTCTTCTGTGACATGAGACCAATTCATATTTTTCTTGGAGGCTTTGGATGTAGGAGTTTTGACTTTGTTGTCTTCTTCTGTTTGTATACTTTTGTCTTCCTTGTCACCAAAGTAAGACTCTATAGTTTGATTCTTTTTCTAGTTTCTTCTCATTTCCCCTGCCATTTACCTGACTTTTGAGCTCTTTGTCAAGGTAGTTCTCTGCTTCCAGTGGAAGTGGAGTGTGTATTGTCAGCTGCTCAATCCCCCCACAATCTGTGGGCCTAGAGTTCCAGAAACAGCCACTGTCTCTGCCCCTGTCCCTGCCGCTGTGGACTCTGCCACCCTGACACTGGGGCCTGACCACTCTCCTCTCTCACACAGTTCCAATAGGTTTTTTTCACTGACCTTCTAATTTGTCCTCTGTGCTTTGGGGTTATGAAGTCTGAAACTGCCACAGGTGCCAGAGAGTCAGTCTGTTGAGGCCTGGACTGGGTTCTGCTCCC
The DNA here is from genome assembly GCF_028372415.1 of Notamacropus eugenii. Classification (NCBI taxonomy): domain Eukaryota; kingdom Metazoa; phylum Chordata; class Mammalia; order Diprotodontia; family Macropodidae; genus Notamacropus; species Notamacropus eugenii. The sequence goes on from NC_092872.1 coordinate 620,044,395, forward strand.
AGTCTGGCATGATAGGCACTTCCCATAGACCTTCCAGGCTGTCTTGGGCTGGAGATTTGCTTCATTCTGCCATTCTGTGGGTTCTGCAGCTCCAGAATTTGTTTGGAGTAATTTTTTATAGGTATTTGACTGGAGTTGGGAGGATAGCACTAGCAAGTCTCTGCTTCTACTCTGCCATTTTGACTCTGCCCCCTCTACTTTATTCTTATATCACTGGCATCTACCACAGTGCATCATATACAGTAGTAACTTCATAAATGCTTCTTATATTGAATCAATCATCATTCAGAATGGTAGTTCTTGGAGCTGGTCAGCAAAAGCCCAAATGTGGTTGGTGGTGGACATGTGGACTGTAATGATGGTCTTCTTTCATGAAGTCAAAGAGGGGCAGAATCATAGACAAGGATCTTAGGTTCTGGGTCTGCTTTTGCCATTTACTACCTGGAGGATCAAATTAGGCAAGTAATTTATCTTCTTTGAAATGAGCTACTCATCTGTCAAAACCCAAGGAATTAAATCCACCTTTTAGGTTCGTCATAATCCTCAATGTGAAAGCCTTTTGAAAAATGTTGAATGATAAGTACCAAGGACAGGGAGCACTTTTCCCCTGATTCCAGGAATAAGTCTTGCTGCTGGAAGAACAGTTGCTTTGGGTCTTTGAAAGGAGAAGGTGAAAATATTGTGAGAATACTTACTGAAGGAAAGTGTAAAAATAAGTACCAAGGACAGGGAGCACTTTTCCCCTGATTCCAGGAATAAGTCTTGCTGCTGGAAGAACAGTTGCTTTGGGTCTTTGAAAGGAGAAGGTGAAAATATTGTGAGAATACTTACTGAAGGAAAGTGTAAAAATCATACCATTCTCATGTATTCCTCCTTCCTTTCCCAGGGTTGGATCTGAAAAGAGTGACTTCTTTTGTTCCTTTTCCCCTTGATGAAAACACTGCCCTGAGTTTCTGCTTTTGGCTCTTTGTCTTTGAATACTAGAAGTGTATTTCAGTAGTAGAAAGAAACCTGCAGAAAGCCCTGACCCCAGCATGATATAAAACCCTCAGAGACAGAAATGCTATTACACATGATGCATTCACTAATTTCTGACCCATTGTCAATGTGATATTAATATTAAATGAAGGTAACTTGAGTGACATCACTAAAAATGTAAATATCCTTGTTAAAGACACCACAAAATTGCTTCACTGATCCCCTCCCCATTTAAAAAAAATTTAATTTTTCCTCTTGATCACAACACAGCAAACAACACTTTTAAGACACAGGAGTTTCTTAGATTTGCTTTCAGGTTGGCAGTACTGTCCCCCTCCTTTCTCCTTTTTTTAAGCCAAAGAAATATAGGAAGGAAAAAAGCAAAAAGAAAGGGAAGAAGATTAATAGAAGAAAAAGGAAGGGAGGAAGAAAGGAAAGAAGAGAAAAAGAGGAAAAGAAAGAAAAAATATTCTCTCATTTGTTATAATTCTTCTATGCAACATGACTAATGTGAAAATATGTTTAATAGGAATGTATGTGTAGATTCCATATCAGCTTGCATGCCATCTTGGGGAAGAAGGAGGAAAACATTTAAAACCTATGACAGTGAGTGTTGAAAACTAAGACTAAATAAATTAATTAATTGAAAAAAACAAGCAAGAAAAATGAAGTTAAGCACTTATTCTGTTCAAAGCTATTTATACAGACAGTACTTTGCAGGGAGCTTACATTCTAATAGAGAGACAACAGGTATGGCAGTTTTCAGCCAGCATGAGATGGAAAAGCAGATGTAAATGCCTATTCTTTAATGTCATTTCCATAGAAAGCTTCAATTTGTGCAAATTCAGGAGAAAGGTATAACGATGAGGCTTCATTTTCCATATTATTTGAATGAAATAACATTCTCCTGAAATTAGTCCTTTGTCTCCTAGAATTTCACAGTGTAGTTTCCACGAGATTACAGACTAGAGCTCAAAGGAACCATAGAGGCTTTCTTATGTTAACTATATATGAGCAAAAATGCCCTGTCTAGCAACCCTGACAGGTGGTCATTGGCCTCTGAAAGATTTTCCTTTCCTCCCCAATCTTAAATAGTTGTTGTTTTTTTTTTTTTTTTTTGAAAAAGTGGGCTGAAGAGAGGTCATTAGATTCACCAGACAGCAATAACACCACCCAAGTTAGGAGTAAAGGCAGTGGTCAGCACAAAGCTCTGGGATCTCAGCTTCTTCCTGAACTGTGAGGGAGGGCCTGGAGTGTTAGGGCATACCCAGGTGGAAGGCCTTGACTTAGTAGGCATGGTTAGAGATAAAAAGCAACTCGTTAGTTGTAGCTCCTGACTTTCTACTTGGAGTATACTTGCCTTGAGCAGCTTGGCTGTTAGCCATGGCCTGCTTAATATATTCCTCCTGGGCAGCCTGGATATTTTCCTTCTTTCCATCCCAGATCCTGTGGGCAGATGCCTGTAGGGCTTGGCCATAAGAAAAGTTCAGGGCCCATAGCTTATGCAAGGAGATTGTGTTGATGGCATTGAGTTTGAAGGAGGCATCCTTCTCACTTTAACCCTCAGAGAAGAAGGTGATACCAGTGACTGCAAGAAGCATAGTCTGGTGAAGGGCAGTTATAGTTGCCATTTTGATCTCCTTATATGAATACTTATATGAATATATGAGTACAGACGTGGCCAGGTGTAACCTCATTAGACTTCAGCAAGGTCTCTTCCAGATCATCATGGTGGTCACTCAAAGCTTTGTAGACAGCAGCCAGGAACTTCTCAGTGACATAGTGACATCACTTCAGATTGTGTTCTCCATTGGGGAGGATCTCTGGCTCCACAATGGGGACAGTATCATTCTGCCAGTAAATGCTGGCATATTGGAGCAACACACTTTCGTTCTCCATGATGGCAAGTGGGGAAGGTGTATTATCCCCAAACTTCAGTACATAGTGCCACTTGGCAAAGTCAACCTCAACCTTCTTATACTGGGCACAGTAACCAAATCCAGATCTTGGGTAGTAGTCTCACCACTGGTCCTTGCCAGGGGCATTACACTTTTGTTTACTTTGATTCCTATGATGGTACCCTTTGCTTTCATGACTTTAGGGAAGGGATGACCATCATCAGTTTTCTGGGACAGTGTCTCATAGAAATCATAACGTTTCCAACATAGAAGTTCACTCAATCATGTGCTGTCAGAAGTAACTGCCCATAGAGACACCAATTTTCCTCCATGTTCTCAGTTCCAATGGATTGTAGCCACTTTGCATTGCTACTGGTGGACTCATCTGCTGCCAAGATTCCCTTGCTTGGAGCAACAATTAGATGAGTTGTATCAGATGGCTCTTTCTTTTGCTCTGGTGTCAATGCTAGGTATTGGCAAGGCATGTTTTCCTTGGCTGTGCTGGTAGTTTCTGGCAGGAAGAAGACTGCTTATGGTTGGGAGCCGAACTTCTGCCTAAAAGACTTTCAGTGATGGATAACTCACTATCTTTCAAGGAAGCCCATTTTGCTTTTGGACAGGTCTAATTTGTTAAGAAATTTTTTCTTACATTAAGCTAGAATCTGTTATATGCAACATCTACCCACGAGTACTACTTCTGTCCCTTCAGGTCAACTAGGACAAATCTCATCCATCCATGTGACAGCAAATTATCCCCACTCTCTTCAAACAATCCTCCTATGGCATGGTTCCAGTCTTTCTGCCATCCTGATTAGCCTTGTATGAATGCGAACTTGTCAATATATACCCAGAACTAATCACAATCCTCAGATATGAAAAGAGATGGACTAAACTTCTTTTTCTGGATACCGTGAGCAATGAGCAATGTTAATAAAACAGGCTAAGGGCCACATTAACTTTTAGGGCTGCCATATTGCATGGTTTCAATTAAACTGAACACACTCACACACACACACACACACACACACACACACACATCCTTTGCATTCCTGATGTGAAAAATCATTCCAAATCAGCCTTCCATATAGATCATTTTTAATCAATTTATTTTTATCATATATTTTTATCATATCATTTATAGTTTTATCATCTTTTTCAGGGAAAAGGTAAGTAAAAGTCAACAACTTAGAAACAAGGACAAAGTAAGTTATGGTGTAAATAATTTATGAAATTAAGATAGTCTTAAAATGATCTATTTAAAAATATGCTAAAAATGGGACATGGGTAAAGGAACAGACATTGTCAAAGACTACAATTCTCCATAGACTTTTATAGCTCAGTCCTGATTAGTGACAATAATGAATTCTGTGAAGTAGTGGCATTATTTGATTTTACACCACATATTTCCATTAGGCAAGAACCAGTTGCCATGTTTTACATAAGCAAACCTTCAAGTAGTTTGAATTAAAATATATATGATCACTTCACTGGATTCATTATTTGCACCAGTTAGGTCTAAAATATAATTGACATATAGTAATGGTTACAGTGAGGAGGCCAAAAGAATCACTGGATCAGGCAGTGAGAATTTGATGATGAATCAGAGACCTGTGGCAGTCAAGGGCAGTACTGACTTGTAATATAAATAGAGTTTAAAAATCTTATAGAAGAAGATAGTGGATGATTATGAAGAATACCAGTTTATAAAACTGAGATGAGTTTGAGGAAGAAAACAATATTTTCAGAAAACTTGGTGTTATCTTCCATTTTACTCTGAGTTGTATCTGATCTGATACAAATGGAACTCTAGGAACCATAGTTTTTGAAGTGGCTACTTTGACCACAGATATACACACTTAACACCATTCTCTGCTCTCTCAACTCCAGATTCTAATGGTCCCTACTATCGTTCAGTGGGACCTAAGGGGCAGAGAGGCAGTTCCTATATCCTCTTTTAAGAAGTTCCTTTGCGCTATTTATTTTATACATTTGCACATATGAGAGTTTATTCCTGAACCCCACATCATCCACATAGGGGAACTTCTCATTGTCTCATGAGATCTATCATATTGATTATTTCACCATATCCATAACCCAGTTCCATTCCTTTCCTATGGTAGATCCAATTAAGCAAAGCCATCCCAAAGCATTTGAACATATAACTGAAAGGAGGAAAATAGACAAAAACAAAATCAGAAAAGACCATGAAACATGTCTGAAATAAACCCTTTTCTTCTTCAATACGAGTAGAGCCTCCATATTGGCACTTCACCATCCCAAACTTTGATATACTACTACATGTGGAAGTAGAGATGGCATTCAAGGGGGCAAAGATAGGAAGAGTTACTACGCTAAGCCAAGTATATACAGATGAGGTTCATTCTCAAGGTGATACAGTTTTGAGGCTGTTGGTCATCTCTTAGGTTATCTGGAAGAAGTAAAGATACAGAATAACTGTAAGTCATAAAAGTTTTTCACTAGAAGCACAAGGCACATCTATTGATTCAAAAATTTCCTTGGGGCTTTGAGGTATTTTTAAATTCTATTCTATTAAGTGTTTTTCATGCCCAGAAAATAGTAATGAAGAGAATATCAGTAACTCCTGACCCATAGGCTTACTTTCTCACCCCTCAAAATCTTGTGAGAAAAAACTCAGTATATATTGAACTTGCTCTTGGTGAAAATGTCAGAAGGAAAGAGCCGCACTTTGACCCCTGATATTCTACCACATCTTGGTTATGTAATCGAAGAGTATAGAGAACACAGCCTCTCACTTCACTTGATTGCTGACTATGTAAAAAAAAAGTGTATTTGATATAGTAGAGCAGAATTCAGTCCCATACACTTTTCCCTAACAAGGTTTCTTCCATGAATAAGCTAATAACAGGAATCCTTCAAAGATGCAACAATGGTAATAATTTTAATTGACTCTCTGATTATTCATAACCTATGAGACATAAGACAGGGAGACCTATACTCACCAAACATGTTAGCCACTACCATGGCAGTAGTCCAACATATTGCCCCCGGAGAAGAGGGATTCTGTATATAGGGCTAGGTCCTCCTACATGCTCCTATTTTCAGATTACATTCTGATTTTATAAAGCCCCCAAATACTGAAATAATAATAACTTGCAATTATATAGCACCTACTATGTACCAGGCACTATGCTAAGTGCTTTACTTATATTTATGTACATATATTATGTCTATATTACATATGCACACATTTGATCATTATGAACATCTTTTGAGTAGGTACTATTATCCCCATTTCACAGCTGAGGAAACTGAAGCAAACAGGTTAAATGACTTGTCCAAGATCACACAGCTAATAAATATTTAAGACTAGATTTGCACTCAGGTATTCCTTACCTAGAGCTCCATTCACTTTGCCATCTAGCTTCTTCTGAATTCCATGAAATCCTCAACCACTCACGTTCATCTTCCCAATTCATACAAGAAAAATTATGCAAATAAAGAATGTGCATTCTTCAGCTTATGCTATTTGCTTTGAAGGACAGTCCACAAAGAAAGTGCATCAGTTCATATGTTTTGGACACATGGCACATTTGGAAGTCAACAGAGCTCAGAAATAAATCAGCGCAATAGAAGAAGCTATATTTCATATTTTAAAAATATTTTGTTTTTTCCCAATTACATGTAAAAATGATTTTATTTCATCTTTCAGAGTTCTAGGATATTTGGGAGGGACCTTAGTGGTCATCCTGTCCAAACCACAGTCCCAAAACAACCCTCTCTCCACCATCTCCCCAGAGTGATTGTAGCCTTTCTTGAAGACCCTCTGGAAGGGAAAACCTACCATGTCTCAAGGTAGCCCATTCTTTTAGCAATTTCTCCTTATGCCAAACCTAAATTTTCTTTTCTTTAACTTCCACTCTCTGGGTCAACAGAAGGTGTCTAATCTTTCCTAGGTATTCAACCTTTTCAATACTGGAACATGTTCACCCCAAGTCTTCTCTCCTTTGGGCTAAATATCCCCAACTTTTCAACTGATCTCCACATGGCAGGAGGGTCAGTCCTGTTACCAAACTCCAGCTTATTTCTATTTTTCCTAAGATGTGCTTCCCAGGACTGAATCCAATATTGTACATATGATCTAAACACATCAGAGTACAATGGGGCTGTCCCTCCTTTTTCCTGGAAGCTTTGCCTCTCTTAATGCAGAACAACATGACATTACTTTTTTTTTTTTTAATTTGCCACATCACTATGATAACTCATTGGATTTACAGTGTTCTTTTTTTGAGAACTCACACATCACTTTTGATGTCCTTAAAATCTTTCCTGAAGCAAAAAATATCTCATTTTTAAAAACATCATTATTGTTTTAGTGATTTTCTATGGGTGAGACTCAAGAAGTAGACTAATCTCCAAAGAATCAAATTTTCAAGTCATCACATGGGCAGTGGAGTGATGTATAGTGGGTTTAAATAGGTTGCAATATTTTAACAATGATAAATGGCACATATTAAATGCTCTAAAATTTATCAACAAATAGATGTATGACTAGATAAGGAGGTGAGGTGGTCATGCAGAGAAAGTGAAGGATGATGGATGGACGGCCCATTGGTTTCCCTGGTACCCAAGGGAGAAGGACATTTTCTGCTACTGAAATGTCCTCTCTCTCTTCTTGGAATGCTTGGTGCCCCAAGTGCAGGGGCCAGCATGGGAGGAAAACAACATGGCTAATGGTCATAGAAGCTTAACTTAGACTCTTACCTAGCCTTTAATTACTGAATGGGTGTTGCCTCAGACAAATTGACACCTGAGAAAGATTTAAGGTTAAAAAGGCCAAGGTTGTCCACTGCATCTGGGGCCTTCACCAGTCATCCTCACCCATGTCTTGCCACTTGACCTCAATGGCTCTGGAGGAGAGAGTGAGGTTGATAACTGCACAACTCTGCCTCACTTAAATCCAGTTCACTTGCAAGTCAAGACATCACCCTTCTGATGTCAGGAATCCTCTTCAAGAACAAAGGATGAACAATAGGAATGCTCTAAATGTAACAACATACTTATGATGCCTCAGAAAACAAGAGCATGGGGAAGTGGAGGGAGAGAGGGACACAGAGGAACAAAATAAAGTAGCAATGATGACCACAAAGCAAATTGGTTCCTGCTGTTTTCTGTCTCCTCATTTGGTAGACTTTGCAGGTGTCTCCCCATCTTTTATGTTTTCTGGCTTTGACTTTTAGAACAGAAGGATGGTTTTAGCTGAGAGCAGCTGGAAATTGAGTAGTACTGGGAAACTGAGGATCATTTCTAAAATCCCTCAGCTAAAAGATGTGGCCCAGAGTTCCAAGGATTGTCTAGTCCTGAGATGAAGCCATAGATGTTTACTGGTCTCATAAACCTCACATCTCCCAAACAAAGCAGGAACAAAAATTATCTCAGTCATTCATGACACTTTCTAGGGAAGTTGGTTGCTTTTAGCTGGTTATTGCTGGGTCTGAGTTGTGGATTGGATGATGCCTGAGGCTCCTAAGTCACACTTTAGCCTTCATCAATGAAGTGGTGGGCAGGATCTCAGAAACTGTTTCTGAACATTGACCTGGAAGAAAAGACTGTAGTCTAAACTTAGGTCAAAATAAGTCAAGAATTTGAAACTTAAAGGATCCTGGCCTATGACCATATTAATATTACACATTAAATTTAGAGGGAAACTATGTGGATGTTCATTTATCTGGGGAATGTTTGGGATTTACAGGAAATGTACAAACATGTACATATGTTTATCAGTGTGAATGGGGAGTTCTTAGATAACCATAGAAAATAATGGTGAATGTTTTTAACATTTGCTTCCCCAAGTTACATTTTTTTTTAATATTCTGGTGCCAGTTGCCAAGGGAAAGAGGATTGAACTCAGTTATTCAGGTTCAAACAGGCAACTCTAGATTGAATTTGTAGCACATACATCCTCTTTGCTCAAATCTTTTTCTTGATGCCTTTTGTATACAGGCTTCACAGAAGTATAAGACCCAGTTAGGGACCCACCAATATACCACTTGGAGAATAAAGATACCTGACAGTAGAGACTGCCTTTTTCTATCTGAGAGTGAGTAGCTTGGACCAAACAGAACAAATCAGGGGATGTCAAGGAACACCAATCCCTGTATCTAAGCTCCTAAAATCCTCTTTTGAGCCTCATCTGACAGTTTCCTCCCATATACCACCTGGTGAATATCCCAAGGATGAAACTGGTTTGATGTCTGAGTACCATTACCTTTCTACAACATTGCCCCCAAATCTCAAGCAGTATCTGCCTGTAGCCCAAGCAATAGGTAGAGAGGCGGCCAAAACACTAGATTTGTTGTCAAGGAAGATATGGGTTGAAATCCCATCAATGACCTTTGTAGCTATATGAAGATTAAGGTGACAAGTTCCCTGGACCTCAGTTTCCATGTGTAAAACAAGAATAATACTATCAGTAGACCCTATTTCACAAGGTTGTTTTGAGTATAAAATGAAAAAGAAGTCATTACCCTTATCTCTGTTGTACAATGTCCACTGTGTTCCTCTACCTATATGTGTTTTACAAATATCCTATAATATGCAAGCTTTATTAAGTTCACTACAAATAGCAATAGCTGTTCTTAGAGTATTTATATATAGGGTCATAAGTAGGACAGCATAACTAGGGCTTTGCGTCTGGGCCCCAAATTTAGAGAGAGCTAATAGTCACTTGCAGTCCTCAGTAACATAGAAACAACAGAATTTAGAAGCTAGTTGGCAAGAATAATTACCTAAAGTGGAAAGCTACCAAATGGTAGAGTGGGGTTGTCTTAGATGCCTTCCCCCAAGCTGTGGCTTCTGAGTGGCCTTGCATTATAAAAATGTTCCAGAGTTTCTATTGCTCCTGTTCTCCCCTTCCCCTGCCTCCCTACCAACCTTAACAGGATTGTTACTCTGTCTACCCCTAAGAAAGGGCATGCTTATTCTTGGTTGCCCTGGGTCAATGTTGTAGTACTTACTCAGAGCAGAAAAAATTACTCGTTGTAGTTCTTTGTATCTGTCTTCTTTTCCATGGATAGTGTTAATTAAAATACAGATTCCCAGAGAGGTACTAGGGTGCATTGGAAGGAGCATTGGACTCAGAGTCAGAAGATCTGGATTAAAATCCTTACTCTGCCATTTACTAATTAATGTGATTATGAGCAAATAATAGCCCTTTTGTTAGCTTGTTTCCTCCTTTATGAAGTGAAGATAATCATATGTGAAAAACTATATTGCAGGGCAGTCATGAAGAATGCTCTTGGTAAAGTATAAAGCTCTATAGCAATTAGATTTCATGATGGCACTTCATCAAAACCAATCATTTAAGAATGCGCAGCCACAAACCATTGAATCCTTTGTGGGGTAGTCATGTGGCAGGAGGACACATGTGGATAGCCTACAATGGTCACCAGAAAGCAGAAAAATAAAGATTTAGTCTAAACCAGGGTTGCCATAAGTCTTCCGATCCAAAGCAGATATCTTGCTATGGTACTTTATGTCACCTGTCTGCTCACCACTGCACTTTCACAGTGAGCAAAGCTATAATGATATGGAAGTCACATAGTATGATCTCTTTGGCAGACAAGAGTCTTGTCTTTGTGTTTTCTCTTTTTACCAAATTATGTTCCTTGGTGAAAGGGTGCTCTCAATCAAAGCCAGACTGCCAAGTGACTTATTCACTGTTTGACAAAACCAACAACTCATTAAATGAAAAGCACAGGGAAAGAAATGATGAAAACTGCTGTGAATCCATTAGTGACTAAAGATGTTGGTAGTCAAGGCATGTCTGTAATTTAATGCTAGGGTTTTTGTTTATTGAATGATTCTTTCCTCCTCCCTCATTGCTCCCCCTTCTGCCAAATTATGCATGCATTTATTTTTATGTGAGAATGAATGACTATGATGGTGCCAGACTTCTTCTAGAGCTTTGTGTTCAGGTCTAGGAGCCACATGTTGTAGAGATTGATGAACATCCAGAAAGATGAGACCAGGTCAATGAGGGGCATTTACTTGGTTGAGGAACTGAGGATGTTTTGTCTGGAGAAGAAAAACTTAGGAAAGAAGGGATATGATAACTGTCTCTTCAGGCATGTTAAGGACTATCCTTGGGTGAAGAGATTGGAATTTCTTTTGCTTGGTCTCTGAGCATAAACTAGGGAAAATGGGCTCGTGTGTCAGAGGCAAATTATGTTGAAAATATTTCCTTTGGGGAAGCTAGGTGATTCAGTGAAAACAGCACTGACCCTGGAGTCAGAATTACTTGGGTTCAAATCTAGCTCCAGACACTTGACACTTGCTAGTTGTGTGATCTTGCGCAAGTCACTTAACCCCAATTACCTTGCCTCCCCCTCTAAAACAACAACAAATATTTCAATTGATATTCATCAATAATAATCTTTCAGCACAATGGATTGAGCACAGATTCTAGAGTCAGGAAGACCTAAGTTCAAATCTACCTCAGACACTTAGTAGCTGTGTAACCCTGGGCAAGTAATTTACTCTCTGTATGCCCCAGTTTCCTCATCTGTAAAATGGGGATAATAATAGCCCCTACCTCTCATGTTGTTATGAGGGTTCAATGACATAATAATTGTTTATTTGTTTTTAGTTTTCAACATTCACTTATAAAATTTTGAGTTCTAAACTTTTCCCCCTCTCTGTCCTCCATTCCCAAGACAGCAAGCCCTCTGACATAGTCTATATATGTAAAATCATATTAAACATATTTCCACATTAGCCATGTTATAAAAGAAGAATGAAAACAAAAGGGAAAAACAAACAAAAAAGAGAAAATAATATGCTCCAACCTGCCTTCAGACTCCGCAGTTCTTCCTCTGGATGTGGATAGCATTTTCCATTGTGAAAAATGACATAGTAATTGTAAAGCACTTTGCACGGTGCCCAGCACATAATAAGCACTGCATTATTGTTAGCTATTATAATTCTTTCAAAATTCTTCTTTCAAAGAGACAAATTTGATAAAATGAAAAGATTCCTATAAATGAAGGCCACCCAAAATGCATAGTAAATTCTACAAAACTCTAAAATGACAGCATTGACCATGGTCCCTGTCTCTGAGATTCAGAGGTCCTTGTCACTGTTCAAATAGTGGCTTTTCATATTAATACTAATAGTGATAATATCAACAATTACATTGCACATTAAAATTTGCAAAAGTAACCCTATGAGGCAAATACTAAAATAATTGCTATCACTATTTTACAAAGAAGGGAATGGAATGCAGAGAGCTGAAATGTCTTGCTTGTCCATGGTCATGTGTTTAGTAAGTGTCAGTTTCAGGATTCAAAGCCAGGCACCTCCTAATTCTTTGTTTAGCAGCAGCTTTTGGTAGAGGTGAACTTCACTGAGGCCAGTGCAAGAATCTATGCAAAAGATCTCTTTTTTTGGTGTAACTTCCAAGTAATTACAGTCAGTAATTCGTAAGATCGAATGTTTTAAAATAGTAAGAAACTTTTCGAGATCATTGACTCCATCCTTTAGATTACTTAATAGAGACTTAGGTACTCCCTTTAGTATTTGGAGATGAGAAGGCTCTTCCTCCTGGATCTAAGATTTATGATTCCTTCCCAGAATGAAATTAGGTGAAGGTAGACACCAACACTTCTGTGAGTGGGCACCTTGCCCATATCTAAGCAACATGAATCATCAATGTGGCATAACAGTCAAAGGAGCTACTACAACTTTAAGCTTCATTAATAGAAACTAAGTGTTATCCATAATGACATAGGTCATAATCCTGCTGTGCTCTGCACTGGTTAGGCCACATGTTCAGTATTATATTCATGTCTTTGCACCATATTTTAGAAGAGACACTGACAAGCTGGAATTCATTCAAAGGAAGAATGATCCAGATGATGAAGAGACTGTAGAACAAATTGTAAAAGGATATGGGGAAGAAAATAGGTAATGTTTAGCCTGGAAAGAGAGGATTTAGAAGGGATGTAATCAAGTATGTCATGGGCTATAATAGGATTACACTTTTTTTTGTCTTGGTATCATAGGTTACAACTAAGGGCAGTTTTTGGAAGGTTATTCTTTGAATAAGAAAAGACAATTTGAAAATAATTAGAGCACCTTTCTTTTCAAAAATTATTTTAGTTTGCTAAATATTTTTGAATTGCATGTAAAATTTGCTTTAACAATTTATTTATTTATTTATTTTCTTTAATGTGTGAGCTTTTATTTGAACTGGTCTTAAGTCAGTGTACAGGTAACGCTCCTCCCCTCCCCCAAGTACTGGCACGAATCTCATAAAACTCATAGGAAGACTATGAAGTCTTCATTCACATCTATATTGGGGGCAGGGAGGGAATTAAGGGGGCCATACAATATGGCTCACAATTTAAAAAAAAGGAACAAGTATTAAGGCGGAAGATGCAAAATGTATTTTTAAAAGATGACATTAATTTACATGTGAAGCAATACTAACACCTTCCCCTTTCCCCTCCTCCCCATCTGGATTTGTTACTTAGCTCCTTTGCTGCAGCAGAGGACAGCCTTCATGGAGGCTCATAACTCTGTAACAATGCATTATATTAAAAAAACAAACAAACATGTACTATCAGAGTCCTGAAGATGCATTGTAGAACTTCGGGGATGTTTGCCTCCAACATATTTAGACTGCTCATCACCTTCACCATTCCAGTTTTTAAATCCTGAGTCAAGTGCCAAAAAAACAAAACAACCCCCCCCCCCCCCCAAATAAAGCCACGCCAATCTCATCACTTTTTTTTGGGCAATTATCATGTCACACTCTTTCAACAACAACAAAAATAAAAAATAAAAAAACCAGTTCATTTAGAAGCATTTGCAATGGATAATGAAGGACCCAAATTCATCCTACTCCTGCTTGCTGATCCACATCTGCTGGAAGGTGGAAAGAGATGCCAGGATGGAGCCTCCAATCCAGACAGAGTATTTGTGCTAAGGTGGGGCAATGATCTTGATTTTCATTGTGTTGGGATCTAGGGCTGTAATCTCTGCATCCTGTCGGCAATGCCTGGGTACATAGTGGTACCACCAGACGATATAGTATTGCCATACAAATCCTTATGAATGTCAACATCACACTTCATGATTGAGTTGAAGGTAGAGTGTAGAATTCATGAATTCCACAGGATTCCATACCTAAGAAAGATGACTGGAAGAGAGCTTCTGGGCACTATAACCTCTCATTGCCAATGGTGATAACTTGACCATCAGGGAGCTCATAGCTCTTTTCCAGAGAGGAGCTAGATGCAGCAGTAGCCATCTCCTGCTCAAAGTCTAGGGCAATGTAACACAGCTTCTCCTTGTTGTCACACACAATTTCCCTCTCAACTATGGTAGTGAAACTGTACCCTCTCTCAGTCAGAATTTTCATGAGGTGGTCTGTCAGATCATGGCCAGCCAGATCCAGACAGAGGATGGCATGGGGAAAGGCATAACCTCCATAGATGGGCACAGTATGGGTCACGCCATCACCTGAGTCCATCACAATACCAGTGGTATGACCAGAGGCATACAGGGACAGCACAACCTGGATGGCAACATACATGGCTGGGGTTTTGAAGGTCTCAAACATAATCTGAGTCATCTTCTCTCTGTTGGCTTTGGGGTTCAGAGGGGCTTCTGTGAGCAGCACAGGGTACTCTTCAGGGGCCACACAGAGCTCATTGTAGAAAGCATGATGTCAGATTTTCTCCTTGTCATTCCAGTTGGTGACAATACCATGTTCCATGGGGTACTTCAGGGTCAGAATGCCTCTCTTGCTCTGAGCCTCATCCCCCACGTAGCTGTCTTTCTGGCCCATACCCACCATCACACCATGATACCTGGGGCACCCAAAAATGGAGGGGAAGAGTGCCCGAGGGGCATCGTCTCCAGCAAAGCCAGCTTTGCACATGCCAGAGCCATTGTCAACAACAAGAGCATCAATATCATCATCCATGGCGAACTTTGAAGTGGCAAGTTTAAACCCTGAAGAGAGAGAGGAGGTGGTGCCGCACCTGGAGGCAGGGGGGAGGCGAGTGCAAGCTGGGTGGGAGAGCTCACAGCTCTGCTTTAACAATTTAAAAAACATTTTTGTCCTCAATTCTTTTCCTCCCTCTTTTCCATCCCCCATCTTTGAGAAGGCAAGCACTTCGATTTTGATTATGCTTGTGAGATCATGCAAAACATGTTTCCATATTAGCCATGTTGCAAAAATCAAATAAAATCATAAAAATTAAGGAGTTTTTAAAAGTGTGATTCAATCTGCCTTCAGAGTTCATCAATTCTCTCTCTGGAGGTGCATAGCATTTTTTATCATAGGTTCTTTGGAATAGTCTTGGGTCATTGTCTTGATCAGAGAAGCTAAAACCTTTCACAATTCATCATCTTTACAGTATTGCTATTACTGTGTGCAATGTTCTCCTAGTTCTGCCCACTTATAGTATTCCATCACAATCATAGATTACAACTTGTTCAACTATTTCCCAATTGATGGGTATGCCCTAGATTTCCAATTCTTTGCTACCACAAAAAAGCTGCTTCCAATAACTCTATGAGCTAGTTAGCATAAACAGTGTAATTTTCTGTGATGATTCCAGATAAAATACTAAATCTCAAAGAAACAGTGACTTACCCAAGAACACAGAACTCATGTTAGAACTGAGTTTCAAACTCTGGTATCTTGATTCCAAGTTCAGTGTTCTTTCTACCCTAAGGCCCTGGAGGGAAGGGCATCTTTCATAAGAAAGTAACTCCTAGAAGAGAGCCCCAAGTTGATGGATGGGAAGCTCTGAGAAGGATCAGAAGATGGGGGCTGGTATTTAGCTACTATTGGTTATGTTTTTTAATGCAGCAATTCCTCATATGTTTCAGAGCAGATGATAACAAATTTCCTTCCCCTATTTCCAGTCTTTTCTTCTCCAAGGGAAAAACATCTCATCAGCTTTCAGCTTTCTGCATTGATTCTGTTTTCTAATTGAAATTATACCATTTGTATGATTCTTCGTAAGTCACTTAACCACTCATAGCTTCTTCTTGTAAAGCTAGAATAACAATCTCCTCACTACCTACCTCATGGGCTCATTATGAATATAAAATGTTAATAATAAAATCAATAGATAGCTACTAAATGCTTTCTCTGTGCCAGGATTGTGTTAAGTAGCACTACTAATAATAGCTGGCATTTGTACAGCACCTTTAAGTTTGCAAAGTACTTTACAAATATCATCTCATTTCATCCTGAAAACATCCCTAGAAGGTATGTGATAGTAATATCTTCCATTTTACTATTAAGAAAACTGAGTCAGTGACTTGCTCAGTCCCACAGTTAGTATACATCTGAGACTAGATTTGAACTTAAGTCTTCCTGATTCCAGATCCAATGCTCTATCCACTGTGCCACTCAGGGGAGAGTGTATAGGTGTGTCTGGGGGGGAGGGAGGGAAATTTACAAGAAACAAAAAGGATGTACAATGTCAAAGTGCAAGGGACTTTAGATGACATCTAGTTAGACCCCTTAATTTTTCAGATAAGGAAAATGAGGCCAAAAGGGATTCAGTGATTTTATGAAGATTATAAGAGATAACAAGTAGCTGACCCAGGGCTTGAACTTTGACCTTCTGATACCTGTATTCTTTACAGTTCCCTGGTATTTTTGTTCTATCTTACCATGTTTATGGAACCCCTTTTCGCCCAATTTCACCCTTTTCACCTTTCAATTTTCTTTCACAGAGTCGAAAACATGCAAGCAAAGTCCGACTGTATTACATGCTTCACCCTATAGATGGTGGGTGTCCAGCAAAGAAGCTGCGATCAGAAAATGTGAGTACACAATGCTGATAGAGGATTCCATTGCTGATTTGGCCTAATATTCTAAATGTCATTTTTACCACTGAGGATATTTTAAATCATCAACTTAATTGAAGACACTGTTCAGATTAGTCATAATGTTAAGTGAATTGGAATACTTTTCATTAAGCATAATATAGAACAATTTATACATACCTGGTCCTTTTTTTTGCCTGTCAGAACACATCATCACTATATTGGTTGGTTGTTTGGTTGGCTGCTGGCCTTTGTCTTCAAAGAGGACCAAAATGACATCACCATGATCAAGTGAAAATCATTGCTATAATCTATAATGCCAATATACATTCATGAAGTGCTTGATGTATGCAGATTATTTGGGGCTCTGAGAAAGATGCAGAATTTATCTAAAATATAATCCTGGTTCTTGTAGGACTCACAGAGTAATAAACATGTGCAGTGACTGGGACCTTGTGATGAAATAGCCCTGAGAGCAGTGAAGAGAAAGGATAGTGTGGCCATAAAGAGATAGTAAGCCCAGGCAAGGTCTGAGACACAGAAAGGGTTAAAATCAGCCAGATTACAAAGCAAGAGACAGGCAAGGCAAAGACCAAAGCTCACTAGAGGTCACATTTCAAAAGATAGCTCTTTAAGGTTTTCTCTTACAGGCCCTGGGAGTTAAGTAGAGCCAGCAATGTTATCCTCATTTTAACAATGAGGAAATTCAAACTATTAGGATATGAACTCAGGTCTTCTGAATCTACATCATTCTGCTTCTCAAAGAAACAACTTAATTTATAAAAGATGGCAACAGCAACAATAGTTATCATTTATTTATAGAGTATTTTAAAGTTTGCAAAACACTTTACAAATCTTATCTCATCTGAGTTTCACAACACCCCTGGGAGATAGATTCTAGTATTATCTTTATTTTACAGTTGCAAAGACTGGGAGAGGTAAATGATTTGCCCAGAATCATATAGCTAATAAGTGTCTAAAGCAGTATTTGAACTTGAGTTTTCCTGTTTCCAATCCAGTGCTCTGTCCATGGTGTTGCTGACCTGACTCATCAATTTTTAGATACAATAAGACTGATATATACTAGAGAAGTGTTACAAAAAACCATTTGGGGAGGTTATAATTCATCTTGGCTAAACCTGTTTCCTGGCTTCTTTAGCCATGCATAGTTTCTTCAGTGAATTCTATTTTTTCCCATAATTTTAAAATCATTGGTAACTTTTTCTTCTACTTCTCTAATTTGGCTTTTAAAATTCTTCTTGTGCTCTTCCAAGAATGCTCTTTGGGCTTGAGACCAGTTCATATTCCCTTCTAAAGTTTCATGTGGGAGTACAGTCTCAATGCTGACCTCTTCGGTATTTGTGTTTTGGTCCTTATTCCCATAGCAAGATTCTATGGTCTTTTCTTTTCTAGTTTGCTTCCTGCTCATGATGCCTACCTTTTTCCTGGCTTTTAAAGTGGATCTCTGTTTCTGGGATACAAGGGGCTCTGTCCCACGGTTCTTGTGCTTGGAACTTGAGGTTTTGTTTATTGTGGTCTCTGGTTCTTTCAGCTAGAAGCTAGAATGCTGCTGCTTACCTGATGCTGAGCTGGCTGGTGTGCCAAAGCAGAGGCCAGGTGAAGTCTTTCTGAGTTTCCTCAGATTTACCCTAGAGGTCACTTCATGAGGTGAGGGGGTGGGGTGGTCTGGCCACAGGAGGTCTCCTCTCCTGAGCTAGAGCACAGGCAGGCTCAGTGGTTGGTGAACCCCTTGTGCAATAGTGCCTTCCTAATTCCCCTGGCTATGCTGAGGCAAGCCTGGGGTCCTGGTGTTGGAGCTTATGGACTCCACACCCCTGGGGCTCAGAATCTCCTCCAGGTTTGCTGAGGTGTGGCTGTCTAGGACAGCTCTGGTCCTGCACTGGTCCCCTTCAGTCACAGCAAGAGGGACCCCTCTTTGTGATTTTCCTAACCCCTCTGGCTAAGAGACTGCTTACTTCTTTGGCTGATCCCACTGTTCCAGGGAAATATTTTCTGGGTTTTTCAAGGTCAACAAAGGGAGGGAGATAACATTTACAGATCACTCCACCATCTTGGTTCCTGGAAGTTCAAGTAAGTGACTTATAGACATTTACTCTGTGGGCTGATAGTCTCAGAAGTGGTTGTTGCTGTTACCCAGTGTTCTGCACTTCTTTCTCACTCAATTCCACTGCACTCCCATCCTAGGCTGATATATTTGAGAATTTGCAGTACTGTTACTGCTTCAGACCACCCAGGGCTTTCTGCTCGGCTTTGCTATGGCAGGGCCTGAAGTGGTACACCCTGTGTGCTGTGTGCTCCTCCAGCCCCATGCAACAGATCCTTCCCATTGACCTTTCAGACTGTCTTGGGCTGGAAATCTGCCACACTCTGTATCCTAGTGGATTCTACCACTCTAAAATTTGTTCAGATTTTCTTGTTAGAGGTATCTGAAGGAGTTTGTCATAGAGCTTAGGTGAGTACTTGTTCTTGCTTTGTCCATCCCTGACATACATAGGTTCAGGAAGCCGGAATGTAGGCCAAGGCTTATGGCCTATAAGCACCATTAGCTTGTGCATGGGTATTTTTCTTCCATTTTTGGAAAAATGGTAATGTTTTGACAGGTATAAAAGCATTAAAATTAGTGTTAATTTGTTGGAGTGCTGCTGTGCTTCAAAATAGGGGTGATCTGCTCAGATATAACCATGGGTATTGTGCTTAGAAAGAAAGATAATGTGAAAAGATGTCTGATATAAAAAGATCCCCGGATTTGAAGTTAGCTTGAATTCAAACCTGGGTTTGAAACTTAACTTTGTACAAATCACTTAACATTTCTGTTCTTCAGTTCCCTCCACTCCAAGATCAGACATATCATGGCTGGTAGGTATTACTGATTCTGTCTTGGGCCCTCTTCCTTTTTCTTTCAATACTCTCAGTGATCTCAACATTGTCCATGGGTAAAATTATCAATTCTCTGCAACTAACTCAGAGTTTTATGAAAATATTCAATCCAAGTCTCTCTCTTGAACTGCAGTCCTGGAATTCTTTTTATATTAATATATTTTCTAATGAAAATCCACCCTCTCTCTTTCCTACCTCTTCCCACCCCCATTCAGAAAGCCAGGAAAACAAAACCACTATGAAAAACATGTATGGTTATGCAAAACAAGTTCCATATTGGCCATGCCTACAAAATGTTTCACTCTATACCCTGAGTCCATCCCTTTTCTATCAAGAGGTAGGCAACATGTTTCATAATGAGTCCTCTGGAGTTGGGATTCATCATTGCATTTGATAAATATTCCTAAATCTTTCATAATTGCTTTTTTTGCAGCATTGTTATTATTGTATAAATTGTTCTCTTGGTTCTACTTCGTTTGCTCTGTGTCAGTTTACATAAATCTTCATAGTTTTCTCTGAAATTGTATCCATCGAATGTCTTATAGAACAATGGTATTCTATCACATTTCCATGCCATAACTTGTACCCATTCCCTAGTTTATAATGCCTCACCAGTCAGTTTGTAGTTATTTGTCACAAAAAGCTGCTATAAATCCTTTATTTTTTTTTGTACGTGTAGATTATTCTGTCTTTGTTATCTTTGGAATATAAACTTAATAGCAACAGTATCACTTAGGTCAAAGAATATGCACATTTCAAAAGCCTTTGTGGCATGGTTCCAAATTGTTTTCCAGAATGACTATACTAGTTCACAGCTCCACCAACAGTACATTAATGTACCTGTTTTCATAACCCCATCAATATTTGTCATTTTCCTTTTTCTTGCACTTTACCAATCAGAAGGACACGAGGTGTTACCTCAGAATTGTCTTTATTTGCATTTCTCCATGTTAGTGATTTAAAACTTTTTTTTTCATTTAGCTATTATTAACTTGGACTTCTTCCTCTAAAAATTGCATGTTAATATCCTTTAACCACTTATCAAATGGAAAATGGATCTTAATGTTATAAACTTGAATAATTTTCTATATATGTTAGAAATGAGACTATCAGAGAAACTTGATGCAAAGATTGTTTTTCTATTTACCTGATTTTTTTCTAATTTAAGTTGCACTTGTTTTATTCAAGCAAAATCTTCTAAATTTTATATAATCAAAATGGTTCATTTTATCTATTGTGATAACCTGTATCTCTCAGCTGGGCATGAACTTTTTCCCTATCTGAGATACATGAAACTTCTTCCTTGTATCGCTAATCTGTTTGTGATATCACCCTTTGTATCTAAACCAAGTACCCAGTTGGAAATTATCTTGGTATAATGTATATGACATATGGTATGAGATATTGAACCATACCTAGTTTCTGTCAGTCTGTTTTCCAGTTTTCCTAGCAGATTTTGTTGAATAGTGAGTTCTTGCCCCAGTCTTTAGGTTTATCATTAGGCTGGTAGGTTCATTTGCTACTATATATTGAATATCTATATATTGTATTATTAATCTTTCTATTTCTTAGCCAGTTATTTATGTCTGGGAATATGTAGACTCTCAAATATTTTATATTTTCCATAGTTATCTTTTTTGATATAGAATTTATTTGTTTTTCAGTTTTCAACATTTACTTCCACAAGAATTTGAATTCCAAATTTTCTCCCCATATCTCTTCACCCCCCCACCCCAGGATAGCATGTACCCCATGACCCCTTCCTCCAGTCTGTCCTCCCTTCTATTACCACTCCCCCCACTTCCATTCCCCTCCCCTCTCTTTTCCTGTAGGGCAAAGTATATTTCTATACCCCACTGCCTGTACATCTTATTTCCCAGTTGCATGCAAAAACAATTTTTAACATTCATTTTTAAAGCTTTGAGTTCCATATTCTCCCTCTCCCCCTCTCCTCATCCACCCTTATTGAAAAAGCAAGCAATTCAATTTAGGTCATACATATGCAGCCATGTAGAGCACTTCCATAACAGTTATGTTACAAAAGACTACCCACATTTCCCTCTGCCCTATCCTGCTTTCCATTTATTCCATTCTCTCCCTTGACCTGTCACCCCACAATGATGTTTGCTTCTAATTATCTCTTTCCCCAGTTTGCTGCCCCTTCTATTATCTTGCCTCTCCTATCACCTTTCCCTGCCTTCCTGCAGAGTGAAATAGATTCCTATACCCAACTGAGTGTGTGTTATTCCTTCCTGGAGCCGAATCTCAGGAGAGTAAGGCTCATTTATTCCCTTTCATCTACCCCCCTCTTCCCCTCCATTGTAAAAGCTATTTCTTGCCTCTTTTATGTCAGATGATTTGCTATATTCTACCTCTCCCTTTCTCTTACTCCTACTACATTCCACTCAACTGCAAATTTTATTTTTTAGGTCTTCTCCCTTCATATTTAGCTCACCCTGTGCACTCTGTGTTAATGCACGCACAATACTTATACATATACATGTACATACATACCTACACATATGCATACACATATATAATATACACCTACATACATACTCATACATACCTACACACACAATATGTGTGTGTGTGTGTGTGTGTATTTCCTCTAACTATCCCTAATACTGAAAAGGATCTATTTTCCATAGTTATCTTAAATGGGATTTCTTTTTCTATCTTTCTTGCTGGATCTTGCTGATGATATACAGAACTCCTGGTGATTTATGTGGGTTTATTTTATATTCTGCAGTTTTGCTAAGTTCTAAATTGTTTCAATAAGATAATTATTTTTAAAGTGTTTTGCAAAGCTTGAATCACTGTATAAATGTTAGCTATTATTATAATTTCAATTAGATTTTTAGTTGATTCTCCAGAGTTCTCTAAACCATCATATTGCCTAAAAAAGAGATAATTTTTTGACTGTCCTTATTCCCTCAACTTCCTTCTTTTGTCTTATTGTTAAAGCTAGCATATCCAGTAGTATATCTAGTACTATATATAAATATATATGTACAATATATTTCTGGTACTATAAACTAGTAATGATAACAATGGGCATCTTTGCTTTATGCCTGATCTTATAAGAAAATCCTCTAGTTAATCCCCTATTATAGATCATGCTGACTATGATTTTAGATATGTACTACTTATCCCGTTAAGGAAAGATCCTTTTATTCTTATGTTTTCTAATTGTTTTCTTTTTTAACAGATGTGTATTATATCTTATCAAAGGCTTTTTTTGGGTATCTATTAGTATAATAATATGACTTTGTTGTTTGTGATATCAATATTTTCAATTATGTCTATAGTTTTCCAAATGTTAAAATAATCCTGTATTACTGGTATTAAATCCAATAGAGTATTGTATTTGTGATATATTATTGTAGAATCCTTGCTAATATTGTATTAATTTTTTAGAAATCAATATTCATTAGGTATATGGGTCTATAGTTTTTTCTATTTGACCCTTCATGATTTAGGTAGTAAGACCATGTTTGTATCATAGAACAAGTATGTTGAAGCCCTTTATTTTCCTATTTTCCCCCTAAACTACTTATGTAATATTGGAATGAATTGTTTTTTTAATATTTAATAGAATTTCTTATAAATCTATCTGATCATAGGTAACCTCCCTCCCCATTGGGCATTTATTTATAGCTAGTCCAGTTGCTTTTTCTGACTTTTATGTAGGTCTGGGACCTCTTTTTGCATTAGTGCACAGCCTTGGTTTTCTTTCAGTTTCTGAACACTGGAATGCCTCATGTGGCACTCTGCTAGCTAACCCTCATCCCCATTGTCTGCAGGTCTCTCAGTTCCCCTATGAGTTCCAGGGTGGGAAATATGACTCACTGTGATTGTTTGTTTGTTTTTTTTAATTTCCCAATGAGGACTCAGTCTGCTATATTTTCCAGATCTTTGTGGAGTTGTGTTAGAGAGCTCAACTGTACTTCCTTATTCTCTTCTATCTTGTCTTTGACTTCCCCTATTAGACATTCAAACTAGATAATCCAGAGGTATTTCAAAATAAACATGTCTAAAACAGAACTCATTATCTTTCTTCTCTAACCCTCCCGTCTTCTAGACTTCCCTTTTTCTCTCTAAGGGAAAACCATTCTTTGGGTTGATCACACTCATAACTTTGACATCATCCTCAACTCTTCATTTTCCTTCACTCTAAATATCCAATTAGTTACCAAATCTATACATGTCTCCCCCACCATCTCTTCCATCTGATCCACTCTTTCGACTCACTCTGATACCCTCTTACTTTAGGCCCTTCATCACTGCTCACCCAGATTATTGCGCAAGACTCCTCACTGATCTTCCTTGTCTCAAATGTATCCTTTTTGTAATTCGTCTTCCACACAGCTGTCACTGGGTTTTTTCTTAGGTGCAGAACTCACTGTGTCACTCTCTTGTTCAATCAAGTCTAGTGGCCCTCTCTTCTAGGACAAAATATAAAGTGCCCTGTTTAGGATTCAAACACCTGGACTCAGCATAACTTTCTATCCTCATGATGCATTACTTCCTCTTCACTGTGTGATCCATCCAGACTTTTCTTCTGTCTCTCACACATTGTACCCCTTTTCTCATTTCCCTCAGCCATTCCTTGGCCTTGGAAGTCCCAGATACATAGAGTGTACTCCCTCCTTACCTTAATCTTGTGTAGTACCTCTCTTCCACCAAGAAGCAGTTCAAAATACTGCTTTCTGTACGACACTTTCCTGATACCTTCCAATTACTAATGATTTCTATCCCAAACTACTTTATATTTAAATATGTTGTATTTATTCTCCTTATTTTTGTTCTGTATTTATTATACTTATATATGTGCTTATCGTTCTGCCTATTAAGATGGAAGATCATTCACAGTAGGAATTGTTCCCTTTTTGGCTTTGTATCCCCAGTGTCCAGAACACAGTGGGCACTTAATATATGCTTATTAATTGACTAGGTAAGTATAATACTTGGGTTCCCTAACCTGACGGAGTCATCATGATGAAAGTGTTTTACTATTCTCAAAACTATAGAATTTTCAGTTATTTATTAAATAGTTGTCATGTCTCTTCATGGAGATCTTTGGGTGGTGTAAACTGTACAGTCTCCTTCAAGAGCCCCTTGCAATGTTTCATCATTTTGAAAGTAAAAAATATTAGGGTTTATGGCCTTTCAGCAAGTGGCCTTTTGTAAGTGGAATCTCTTATAGTAATTCACTTTTAAAACCATGGAAATTGCTCTTGGATTTGAAACCGAGGACTAGATGTGAAGCTTAAAATCCTCACAGGAAGGGCAAAGGTCACTAGGCTGGTAAGAGCATAGAAAGCCAGGCCACAGGAGGAACATTCAAGAAATCTGGGTTGTTTAGAGAATATAAACCATTAGCTGTCTTTGAGTATTTGAAGGACTGTTTTATGAAAGAGCGATTAGAAATGTTCTAGTTAGCCACAAAGGGCAGTACTAAGATCAGTGGGTAGAAGTTGGAAAGAAGCACTTAAATGTGATATAAGAAAAATCCTGTCCTAGCAATTAGAGCACCAGGAAGTTGATGTGCTGCCTAAGTCCATAGTCTGGGATCCTATGAAAAATCTTTATCCCACTCAGTTCATCTTTTTTTCTTGCCAAAACAAACAAAAAGCCCTAGCCTAGGTTTTTATTGATATTTTTGGTTTTTTATATCGCCTAGGTTCCCCCCTCTCCATAATCAAAGGAGAGGAGTTTACTCCTTTCCTGGCCTACACTCTGATCTATAAGCAACCAAAAGCACTCTTTCCTGCACTGGAATTGGGAGTAGGATTCCCTCTCCATAGCCACCAGTAGCTCCACCATGTCATGCTCTTCCTCACCCCAGGACAGCCACTCAGGACTGAGACTCAGCTCAGCCACTCAATTACCCCACCATCTGTAGGCTGAGAGCTCCAAAAGTGGTTGCTGATGTGGCAGTAGCTGCCACTGCCCTGAGACTGGGGCTGGGACTGGGGCTTGGGGCTGAGACTGGGGCCCTACCAAGTTCCCCTCTCGCCCAGGCGAAAGAGCTTTCTTACTGATCTTTGAAGCTGTCTTCAGCATTTGTGGGTTGAGAAATCTGGAAACTGCAACAGCTGCCCATGATTCAGCTCCCTGAAGCCTGCTCCAGTCCCTTCTGTGCCCACATAGTCCAGGCTAGACTGTGCTCTGCTGATCTCTGTGCAATAGACCCTTCCTGTTGGCTTTCCAAGTTGTCTTGGTCTGCAAATCTGTTTCACTCTGTCATTCTGTGGTTTCTGCTGCTCGAGAATTGATTTAGCATCATGTTCTTACAGGTATTTTAAGGGCTTAGGGGGGCAGCTGGAGCAGGTCCATGATTCTATTCTGCCATCTTGGCTCACCCTCTTTCCCCCCTAGATCTAGAATATTAAGGAAGAAAATAACACTTTGAAAATTAAAATTGGGCAAAGTGAAGCCAGTGAAATTATAAGAGATCAAGAAATAATTAACCAAAATATGAAAATAATAAAAAAAATAGAAAAGAAAGTGAAACATCTTGTAAGAAAAACAAGATTTGGAAAATAAATCAAGAAGAGAAAAAATAAAAATAATTGGAATAAGTGAACATTATGATCAAAGATAATTTTGATACAAGAATAGAGGAAATAATTTTAAAAAGTTGTCCTGAAGCATTAGAACAAGGGAGGGGGGGAAGTAGAAATATATAAAAAAAAATCCATCACCACTTAAAAGAGATCCTATAAGGAAAACTCATAGGAATATCATAGTCCAATTCTGAAACCCCCATTTCAAGGATAAAGTATTAAAAGCATCAAGACTGAAACAATTTAAATATGGTGATGCCACAATTAGACTCACATAAGACCTAGCAGCAGATTTATTAAAGGACTGCAGGTCTTGGAACACAATATATTGAAGATCAAAAGAACTGGGGCTGTAGCTGAAAATATCATACCCTGAAAAGTTAAATATTATCCTGAATGAAGAAAAGGACATTTGATAAACTTCTAGACTTTCAAGATTTAGTTAAAAAAAATCCTGAACTTAATACAAGAAGCATACATACAACAACCAAGAGAAATATAAGGTACATACCAAAGACTGATTATAAGGGATTCATATAGATAGACTGTTTACTATATATAGGTGTGTGTTTATGTGTATAATGTAAAATTTATGTCTAAGATTCTTAGTTATTAGATAATTCATAAGAAAGATTGGGGTAAACCTGAGTATGATATGAATTTAAAAAGTAAAACTCTTTAGGAATAGCTAAAAAAGAATAATTATATATAAATGAAGTCTAAGAGGAAGAATTGACACAGAGAAGTTAGATGGGGGAGGACAGGTGGTAGTTCTGGTAACCTATTTTCATTGGGAATGGGTTTAAGAGGGAACAATACATATATATTTAGAAGAGTATGAAGTTCTAAATTCAGAAGAAACAAAGCAGTAGGGGCATAGGGAAAGGGAGAGGGCAAGGAAAGTATCTTTAAAAGAGAGAATGAGGGAATAGGTAAAAGGGGGTTATAGAAGGGTGTTTAGATTATAGGAATGGGGGACTAGGGGAGGGATCATTGGAGGGGGGTAGGCAAATAAAAGGAGGGCAAGGTAGCGGGTAGAAGTAAAGTAGAGGAGGCAGAAAGGATAGGAAATAGGAGACAAGCACAAACAAAAACAATGATCAGGAGTAGAATATGTTTGGGAAAGTTATATCTATATGTATGTATATGTATATATATATATCTATAGCTATAGAGAAACATATTTAAACTTCATCGTAGCCTTTGGTGGGTGAAAGAAGGGAAAAAAAGAACAAAGTAAAAAGTGCACAGCAGAGGACAAAAGAAAACTCACAAGGAAGCAAAGAAAAGATGGACCATTCTCAACACAAAGAGTATTATTTATCATACAGGCATTTTTCAAATGAAAATTTATTGTTACATATTTAAACCCTCTCTTATGTAATGTTATGTACACTTTGTTTCTTTCTAACTTTGTATTTAAGTTCCAAAATTTAAGTTTATCATATGTTTTTGTTTCTTTTTTCTATTCTGTATTTGTGTTCTGGTGCTGGAGTCTAAAAAAAAAAAAAAGACTCAAGATGGGAGGAAGCCTTTGAGCAGCACTTGTTAAAAAGCCCAATTAGTCTAGTTTGGGGACAGTTCTCATCAATGTCCATTACTCTTAGCAACCTGAACATTTCAGGTTATTTATTTTATTTTTTTACCACTACTTAAAGATGGATAAAGTCTTTAAGGCAGGAAATCCTCAACTCCTGGGAGTGCAAGGATAGCGAATGTTTCCCTTGTCTCAGCCCTTGAAATCCTCATCTGTGAAATGAAGATGATTGGATTAGATGTTCATGGGGGAGCTAGGTGGTGCAGTAGATAGAGCACCAGGCCTAGACTCAGGATGACTTCCTGAGTTCACATCTGGCCTCAGACATGTATTAGCTGTGTGACCCTGGGCAAGTCACTTAACCCTCTTTGCCTCAGTTTCTTCATCTATAAAATGAGCTGCAGAAGGAAACAGCAAACCACTCTAGTATCTTTGCCAAGAAAACTCCAAATAGGGATCATGAAGAGTCTGACATGACTGAAACAACTGAACAAGTTCTCCAAATCTAGATCTTCTATGTTTTCTGTCTGTAGACCTGATTGTAGGGTGAGGAAGATGCACCTTCTGCTGAATATAAATGGGCTTTCTGATTTCTCTTTAAGCATCTCTCACCCATATCACTCAAGATATTCCATTGTCATCAGCCATGCTGAATAGATATTGCTGATGATGTGGCCTTTGACTTTTGCTTTATTCATATCTGTATCTTTGTCCCTGCCACTCTCTTTGCATATTTTTCCATCTTATTTTTTCTTGTTTTTCTCCTCCTTCTCTGTCTTTCGTCTCCTACTCTTTGAGTTGCTATTTTCCACTTTTGGCTTTTGACTTCTTTTGTCACATTCCTTGCCATTTTTCTGAATACTTGAACATATTATTTTCGTTTTTCTTCATATACTTTCCTCTCTGCAGTTCTACAGTGGTTCGTTTTCTTCTCTGGCCATAAGGGAAAACTAAATGGGGTATAAATATTTTATATTTCATTGCCAGACAGGGATATTAGATCTCAAGAGTTGATGAGATAAACACAGAATGAGACATTTTTAGAACTGGGGGATATCTTAATGGTCATCTAGTAATAACTATTCACCCTCCTCATTTTACACGTAAGCACAGGTGTATTTGTTTTTATCATTCTCTAATCTTTTCTCTTGTTCAGGTTCAATCATTCAACCTACAAAAATGGTGGTCGGTTGATAAGGAAGTTGAGGGAATCAGAGTAGTTAAACAGATTGACCCAGCTGGCAAAGCCAACTAGTAGGTGTTACAAGATTTTTGGGAGATTCATTTTGTTTTTGCAGACATTCAAAGAAGACCTGAAGTAAAGAGGAAGAATCTGTTGCTGTTACTTAAGGAACGAAGACAAAAGCCTTCTCTCTTCACTTTGGTGTCTTTGTCAAGAAAACCTCAAGTGGGGCCTGTCAGTTCTTTGTTTTAACTTTGTAGTACTTGTTATAAACTGCATTGAAGTTTTGACGTACAAAATCTCTCAGGTCTCTTTAGTATCATCAAAACTAAACTGCTTCACTCCTTAATTCCTTTTGTTCTCAATTGCTTAAGTCAATTGGTAATGTTACCAACCAGTGAGACGTAATAGCTTGGAGATGTCAGCATAACCCATCACTCTGGAGTCTAAACCCATTAAGAAGTAAACAAACTCACTTTCAAGGTGTTCCTCTACTGATCCCTAATTCTCTATATAATGAGTCAATGCACTCATTTAATGGACAGCTACCATGTACCTAGCACTGGAATAGGTATTTTATCATATTGATGAAGTATGTCCTTGTCCTTAGGGCCTTACATCTGAGGGCGGCTAGGTGGTGTAGCTGATAGAGCTCTGGTCCTGGAGTCAGGGAGATCTGACTTCAAATTTGGCCTTGGACACTTACTAGCTATGTGACACTGGACAAGTCTCTTGAGTTTTCCTCAGTTTTTTTACCCATAAAATGAGCTGGAGAAGGAAAGGCCAAACCACTGTGGTGTCTTTGCTAAAAAAACTCCAGAGTCAGACACAACTGAAATGACTGAACAACAATCACCATAATGGACATAAGACAACTGATACTGACTAAAAATTCAATAGAAGCCAAGAGAAAGAAGTAGGGGTAGTCTGGAAAAGGAACTGTCTGATTAAAACTAGATTTTAGATATCCTTTCATCCAGTTCTTCTCATTTTACAGGTTGAGAAACTGGCACCCAAAGAAGGGAATGGTATTATTTAGTGCCACACAAGTAGAAAATAACAATTAAAATTCAAACAAGTGCATTTTGAGTTCAGATCTAGTGTTCTTTGCACTCCACCAGATTTTCTGAAGGAGATGAGTCTTAGAATCTGGGTAGGACTTGGAGAGAGGAAGGGAAGAAAAGGAGATAATTTCAACCTGAGGAAGCAGCAGGAGCCAAGTTTTAGATAAATTGAACAAGGTATGGTACTGAGATAATTTCTCTGGCCTGGATGGAATAATAATCACATATTAAAGATTAATAGGAAGCAATAATCTTGGACAAATAAGGTGAAGCAAGGCAGAGGATTTTGAATTTAATGAGGTAGACAGTATAGATCATTGAAAAAAAGAGGAATGTGATAAATCCAAATCATAAAATCTTAAATTTGAAAAAAAAACCTTATTCTCCTGTTTTGAATATGAGGAAACTGAGGCCTGGAGAAGGGAAATGACTTGACAATCCCAACTTGATAAATTCCTCTAGGTAGTTCTGGGTTCAACAATGGTGGTGGAGTCCCTTGTACAAACTGAGTACCCAAGAGGCCTTTCTCCTCATTTCTGAATTAGATTGAATTATTTAAATTCCTTTATTACATCCAAGGTAACATCCATATTCTTGCTTATTTCATCCTCTTGAACCCTTCTAATCTCTTTTACTGTTCCTTAGTAGATGTTGAAAGTGCTTCTTATAACATTACTGAATCCTGCATGACTCTATCTTCATTTTCTACTTACATTAGATTCAAAAGTCCTTTTATCCCATTCTAGATTGTCATTTTTAATGGAACAAAGTACCTCAGGAGATAGAAAGTCTTGCCCAAAACATGATCAGTATCACAATTGGGACTTAGTTGGCTCTTGGGCAGGTCAGGATGGTAATGACCTGGATCTGGAGGCCAGACAGTTAGTTCCACAGGGACAAAGCGGGTGATCAGGAGATATGCCAGCAATAGGTAACAGGAAAATGTCCAGGCAAGTGGGTAGTTGGCAACAAAGAAGTGTAGGACTAGACAATAGGCAGAGGTCCCAGCTCATGGGCAGAGTGTCAGGGGAATTTGGCAGCAGGTAATATAGTTCAAGGCAGGAATATTAATTATCATATATCATATTGACAGTGTGAAGAAGCAGCATGATGTATTGGATAGAGGAATGTCTTTGCAATCCGGAAAATCTGGGTTCAAATCTTGCCCTGGCAATGCTAGCTGGAGACCATGGGCAAATATTTTAACTTTTCAATGTCACAGGTGACTCTCTAAGATTTTAATTTATATGTAAGTTGCTACTGGAATCAATTTCCCAATTGTGGGTTCCATATACTGTTGAAATCACACATCAGGATTGATTTATTGGTCCTTCCTCTTTACCCAAAATTATAACTTATTATATCTTTGTAGAAAATAAGTATGGGTCCCACATGTGTATAGAGGCCTTATATATATGGCAAGGGACTGTCCTTGTGTGTGTGGCTCCAAGTGAACCTGAAGAGAAATCTCTAGCCTCTTTTCCAAGGGAGACTTTCATTACTGCTGAAAGGAGAATAAGGGCGAGAAATGGGGTTGGAGGCCACATTTCTTCTCTCCTTCGAGAGAAGGGTTACTGAGCTAGACTATATCTGTTCCCTAAAATGTTGTTATTGTAGGGGATATGATTGGGTTCCATGAAACTTTTGATCACTTTGCCATTTTGGTGATAAGGACAATCCAAAGTTCTCTATCCAATCATTATCTACAGTGAACACATATGGAATACATATTGCAAAGCAACCTGTTTATTCAAATCTTAGCAAAAGAGAAATCAAAGAAGATAGGCATAGGAGAATATATACCAACAATGCAGAGCTCTCTCATTTGGAATGAGTTAACTCAGCTCAACTAAGAAAGTATCCATGATCCAAGGGGAAAATTCCTAAAGTCTTTAAAATAGCCAGTTGGGAATAGGGGAATAATGGTCTTCTCATGTCTTCCCAGTGTCTTCCTTCAGTAACCTAAAATGGTGTTGGCTTCTCCCATTTCTCAAAGCTGAAAGCCAGAAGCACCCAAATTATGTCTTCCCAGAGTGGAACTAAGTGAGAACTGAACCTCTTGCCCTGACCATCAAACAGGTTAGGGTTTTTATCTCCTCCGAGGAGGGAGTCCTATACCAATGGGTTTTGGCAGAGAGGTTACTAATACAATATTATATCAATATGCAGCTAGTATCTATTAAATCTATTATGTGCAAAGTACTTGAGGTAGACCATAATAACTGCCTTCAATCGATCTGAGGGATTAGAAGAATAGAAGAGGGATTAAATTTATTCTACTTGGTCCCAGTGAGGAAACATAAGGGGAAAAGGTAGAAGCTGGAGAATATTCAAATTAACATTTGATGCACAGACCTTTCTAAATGCAAAATAGATGACCCTGGAGGAAGAAGTAGGTTTTCTCTCAGTAGAAGTCTTCTAGCAAAGACTGGATGACCACTTGCTGAGTATGTTATAAAAAGAGTTCTTGCTCATGTACGATTTAAGACTGGATGACTTCTTACAATTCTGTGACTGTAATTCTATAATGAAACTCCAGCTGTGAATTCTGGAGTGGTAACAGGGGAGAAAGCTATGGTCCAGGTCCTTGACTCATTCTTGATCTTGAGAAACAAAGAAATATTGTCCCTTTGAATCACAGCTGAAGGGATACAGAGGATCTGTTCTGCTACTGGTTCCACCATGGCCTTATGTTCTTGCTTTATTTGTTACAACCAAAGTCTCACCTTTTATCCCGCTGACAATCCTATCACCTTCTTCCTGGTTTAAGTTGCTCTCTAGGTTTCCTAGCTTACAGCCTTATTTCTCAGGGAGAAGGGCACTGTACCACAGTTCAATGCCTGCTCTCTGTGCCTACGCTTCCTTGATGCAGGCTGTCTGTGTGTTCACACAGTAAGCTCAGTGCCCACTGATTGCTTACCTGGCTACCTTACTCAGCAGCTAGGTAATGCAGTGGATAGAGTTTTGAATCCGAAGTCAGAAAAGTCTGAGTTCAAATCTATCTTCAGAGACTTATTAGCTATATGACTTTGGGCAAGCCACCTAACCTCTGTTTGCTTCAGTTTCCTCATCTATAAAATGCGGACAATAATAGCACCTATCTCTCATGATGGTTGTGAAGATTAAGTGAGATAATTCTAAAGTGATTAGCACAGTGCCTGGTACATAGGAAAATTATATAATGCTAGTTATTTTTAATTACTATTTTGTTGTTCAGTTGCGTCTAACTCTTCATGACGTCATTGGGGTTTTCTTAGAAAAGATAGTGGAATGGTTTTCCATTTCCTTCCCTAGCTCATTTTACATGAGGAACTGAGAAAAACAGGGTCAAGTGACTTTCCCGGGGTCACACAGCTAGTAAGTGTCTGAGACCAGATTTGAACTTCGGAAGATGCGTCTTCTTGGTTCCAAGCCCAGTGCTCTATCTTCTGTACTACCTCTCCTCTCCTCTCCTCTCCTCTTTTCTTCTTTCTTCCCCTCTTTTCTCCATTTCTCTCCTCTCCTCTCCTCCCCCTGCTGCTACTACTATTACTCTGCCTTCTCCTCCTCCTCCTACCCCCACCACCACTATTACTACTACTACTACTACTACTACTACTACTACTACTACTACTACTACTACTACTACCACTACTACTACCGGCACCATCTATTTCCCACTGGCCCTGCTACTGACCACTATTATATCTGCCAGGTCTTTGTTTACTACTGATTGCCATACTCTGGTAATGTCTCTACTACATAGCAAACCTACTTAAGCACTTATTACTAGGACCTTGTTGAAGAGATATATCTATATTGATATTGATATCTGTATCTATATAGTATTAGACATAGATATCTTTATATCTTGCTAAGATAGACACACAGCTATTCTTCAGGTCCTGGCAATTCCTGATCTGTCCGGTCTCTTGACCACCAATATCCAGTACTGAATATAACCTTCTGCAGTGTCATTACCTAGACTTATTGTTGTATCTCTCTTTTCCTTAATTCCATTAGAGGTAGTCTCTAAAGCTCAGAGGTTTTAGAACTGAAAGAAAAATTGTCTAATACAAATCCTCTGATTTAGAGGTCAATCAGTCAACAAACATTTGTTATGTACTTACTACATTCCAGGGGCTGTGCTAAGTGCTAGAGATACAAATATAAGCAGAAAGAAAGATCGTCTCTGTCCCCCAATGAGCTTTTATTCTAATCAAAGAAGATGACAAATAAAAGGAAGTTGGAAGGGAAATTGTAGAGAAAGTTCTGTGAAGAGGAGTCAATAATGCAGCTGATGTCCGGCAAAGAGAAGTGATTTGACCAAGGTCACAAAATCAGTAAAGGACAGAGCCTGGATTCAGAAGGGGAATGAAGGGAATAGGCATCTACTACATACTAGGCACTGTGCCAAGTGCTTTATCTTATTTTATCCTCCTAAAAATCTATGAAATGGGGAAGTAACCCCATTTTATAGTTGAGGAAAGTGAGGTAAAATCTAATATTATCTCTGTTAGGTGGGAAATGAGGAGATATTTCAGGAAATGTAGGTGCTGTTCTGATTCTTAAAGGAAGGAGTTTATGGCTCCACCCTCCAATAAGAGCGAACAGCCTCTGATGAGGCTGAGAATAACAAGACTGATGGGATCTTATACATGGTAAGATTTCCAGATGATGAATTTACTGTGAAAAGGGTGTGGGCAAGAGCATTGGGGCATGATGGAGAAGCCAAATAGTTTCAGAATGAATGCTGCTGGGGAAATCAAAGATGTCTATGAGAATTGGCCTTGTCTGCTTCATGTCATTTTAAAACCTAAAATTTTCTTTATATCATACCTTGTATTGTGGTTAGGGTACCCTGTCCTTCAACCCACCCTAAGAGGCAATGGCCTTAATTGTGTTTGTTGTATGAGCCAGTCAGCAAGGCACAGGCTGCAGGAACTAGCTTATCACTGGCCAGTTCTTTATGTGTGTAATGTGCACCAGACTCACAAGTAACTTGCAAATATAGCTGCAGACATGCCTGTTGAACTGAGGGGACACAGATAGAATGAGATACATTGGTTTCCTTTTCCATAGTGGGGAAGTCCCAGCAAGATACCAAAATTCACTCAGGGGAAACTGTCCCTGAGGCCTCTAGTTTCTACCTTGCTGTTTCTTTCCCACTAAGATACCACCTGCTTCCTCATGTCACTTACCGTAACCAGCTGTTTACATTGCTTCTGTTGAATATTGTTTATCCTTCTACACTGTACTATCTGCATATGGCACAGCTTGAGTAGAAACTGGAGCCCATGCCATCTTCAGGCACAAAAGGCTGGATTGGCTCCGTTCCATGTTTCCACTATGTTGCCTTCCTCACTATGGAATACAACAGTTATATTCACAAAGTTAATATGTAAGTTGGTTGTTTAACCCAAAGTGGAAGTGAAATAGTAGCCAGTTAACAAAGAGAAAAAATGCTTAAAGTATAAAGACAAACAGTGAATTTCACAGGGTAACACAGTGGATAGAGCACCAGCCCTAGACTAGGATGACCTGAGTTCAAATCTAGCCTAATGTACTTACTAGATTTGTGACCCTGGGCAAATCACTTAACCTTGTTTGCCTTAGTTTCCTCACCTGTAAAATGAGTTGGAGAAGGAAATGGCAATGCTATATCTTTCCCAAGAAAACCCCAAATTGAGTTGTGAAGAGTCAGATATGACTGAAAATAGCAAATTTCCCAACTTCAGTAACAAAAACATCAAATTTTGAAGTAGCAATTGCTACCTTTAGCAGAAATACAAGTCCTACCTTTAGCAGAAAGACTTCTGATAGCTTTCTTGGATTAGCACAGTACCTGACAAACAATCTAAAAATGCTTGTTGGTTGATTGAATGGTGAGCTATGAAGAAACATGAATTCAAAAAACCTAGGATAATTCCACAGTCACAAAAAAAAAAATAATCGAGGAAATAATGGGCTCTAGTGTTCAAAGGAGCAAAGAAATTCAAGTTACAAAACCAAAATTTCCCTCTGAATGGGAAAAAGGAAGGATGACACTGAAAGTTATCTCTATGATGCAGGGTCTGGTAAGAGATAGGGGTTTTGTCCTTGCTTTGTCTGGGAGAAATTTGTACGATATATGCCCATCTTCACTATAAACAAATAAACGAATAAATTAATTAATTAATTAATGTGGTGTGTTCGGTAGGATTGCATCCTACTCCAGATATAAGTTGCCAAGGGCAGCCAGTACTCATGGTTTTAGGGGAAAAAATAAAACCAAAGACTGACTACTTTTGGTATTAGGAGTGAGTGGTCAGTGATCTTGATATGAGGAAGGAGGCCTCATTGCAGTGAGTGATTAGAGACACAAAACTGTTTCCATTCACCATTACTTCCTCCATGAATTGATATTTCTAAGAGTGAGGCACAGTATAAACAGGGAAGGATGTTTAAGATCTCCAAATGTGACAACATAAAAAGGGAGTTCAAATTTAAAGTCTATAAACTCTACCTTTATGAGAAAGTTAGAAAGAATACAGAATAAGAAGTAAAGTTTCAACATAAGAATTACCAGATATAATTCAAAACAATGAAAAGGAGAGACATAACTAGGACAAAAATAGTTAAGAAAAATTTCTTAGAAAGGGGACACTACAAAAAGACTGTTAATAAACAAAAGAACTGAAGGGTTGATTTTGATCCATGCAAGTAGCCAAAGATGGCGGTGGGCTGGGGCAAGACAAGTCAAAAGTAGTGGAAAGGCAGATAAAACATTAAGATAAATTAATAATTTAAATCAGTTTGAGAAACAAGATAGGTCAGACAAAAAGGGAACAGACTACTATAAAATAATAAGAGCAAAACCAATGTCAGGGAGAAAATACTGACTTAAAACAGTAAGGATATAAAAATCAAATCAAAAGAAGTAAATAGAGGGAAACGCCTAATAATCACAGCCCCACTTATAAATTGATTAAAATAGTACTGTCACAATTAAATAGAAGCAGATTCCTATAGGCTACATATTTATTTAAACAATCATAATGTAACATTATCTATGTTTTATTTTTATCTATTTTATTATTATTTATCTATTTTCCAATTACAGTTTACTCAAATTCAGGCACTACTATAATCTAGATTAAGAAATCTGATGAAAAAATGATGAATAAGAAAACAAACTCAGCATTTTTGGTTTGTTTGGGATTTTTTGCATCTGTTTCTCTTCCCCCCTTTTTGTAACCTAACAAATACCTTATACAAATAAACATATGTTGAGAATGAAAGTGAGAGGCAGGACAAAAAATGATGTGCATTAAGTAATTTTAAAAAAGTAGGAGTCTTGATCAGATCCTCAAAAAAGGAAAAATAAAAAGTCAAAAAGTCAAGAGAAACAGGGATTCAGCATCATGTTCAAAGCTAATGTTGATAATGAAACAATATTCATACTAAATACACATGTGAAACAAATGACATAGCATATAAATCCCTACAGGAAAATTTAACTGAATTGTAAAAAAGACAGAGGTAGTAACACTATAGTTATATGAAACTTTAATGATCTCTCAGAATTAAAGAAACATGATATAAAGATAAAAAGAAAAAAATATAGAACTAAACAAACTGATGGAAAAGTTAAAGCTGAAAGATGTATGATGTATTCTGA